>NW_022144679.1:0-52415 GCF_007565055.1 Rhinopithecus roxellana
TATAGGTATAAAATATAGACATAATAGATTTAATAGATACAGGTATAAAATATAGACATAGAGAAAATAGATATAGGTATAAAATACAGACGTAATAGATAAAATAGATATTTGTATAAAATATAGACATAATAGACATAGGTATAAAATATACACAAAATAGATAGGTATAAAATATAGACATACACATAATAGATATAGGTATAAAATATAAACATAATAGATATAATAGAGATGGGTATAAAATATAGACGTAATAGATATAATAGATATAGGTGTAAAAATATAGACTAGTAGATATAATAGATATAGGTATAAAATATAGACATAATAGATATAATAGATATAGGTATAAAATATAGATATAAGAGATATAACAGATACAGGTATAAAATATAGAATAATAGATAAATAGATATAGTTATCAAATATAGACATAATTATTATAATAGATATAGGTATAAAATATTGACATAATAGATATAGGTACACAGAATAGATATATGGTTATAATAGATATAGGTATGAAATATAGACATAATGGATATAATAGGTATAGGTATAAAATATAACATAATAGATATAATAAGTAGAGGTATAAAATAGAGACATAAGAGATACAGTTATATAAATATAGACATAATATATATAATCAATATAGGTATAAAATATAGACTTAATATATATAGGTATAAAATAGACATAATAGATATAATATATATAGGAATAAAATATAGACATAATAGACATAATAGATACAGGTATAAAATATAGACATAATAGATATAATAGATATAGTTATAAATACCGGCATAATAGATATAATAGATAGAGGTATAAAATATAGACATAATAGATATAATAGAAATAGGTATAAAATATAGACATAATAGATATAATAGATACAGGATAAAAAACAGACATAATAGATACAATAGATATAGATATAAAATATACACATAATAGATATAATAGATATAGGTATAAAATATGGACATAATAGATATAGGTATAAAATAGAGACATAATAGATATAATAGATATAGTTATAAAATTGAGACGTGATAGTTATTTTAGTATAGGTATAAAATATAGATATAGATATAATAGATAATAATATAATACGTATCAAAAAATAGATATAATAGATACAGGTATAAAATACAGACAATAGATATAATAGATATAGGTAAAAAATATGGATATAATAGATATATTATAAAACTAAATATAATAGATATAATGGATATAGGTAAAAAATATAGATATAATGAATATAGTTATAAAATATGGTTATAATAGATATAAGTGTAAAATATAGATATAATAGATATAATAGATACAGGCTAAAATATAGACATAATAGATATAATAGATATTGGTATAAAATACAGACATAATAGATTAATAGATATAGGTAAAAATATAGAAATAATAGATATAGTAAAAAAAAGAGACATAATATATATAGGTATGAAATAGAGACACAATAGATATAATAGTTATATTTATAAAATATAGACGTAATAGATATAGGTATAAAATATAGACATAATAGATATAATAGATGTAGATATGAAATATAGACATGATAGATATAATAGATATAGGTATGAAATACAGACATAATAGATATAATAGATATAGGTATAAAATAATACACAAAATAGATATGATATACATAGGTATAAAATGTAGACATAATAGATATGAAAGATATAGGTATAAAATATAGACAAAATAGATATAATAGATATAGGTATAAAATATAGACATATTAGCTATAACAGATATAGTTATAAAATATAGACATAATAGTTATAATAGATATAGGTATAAAATATAGACATAATAGAGATAGGTACAATATTTAGAAATAATAGATATAATAGATATAGGTATAAAATATAGAAATGATAGACATAGGTATAAAATAGAGACATAATAGATATAGGTATAAAATATAGACATAATAGCTATATCAGATATAGTTATAAAATTAAGACATAATAGTTATAATAGATATAGGTATAAAATATAGACATAATAGATATAGGTACAATATTTAGACATAATAGATATAATAGATATAGGTATAAAATATAGAAATAATAGACATAGGTATAAAATAGAGACATTAATGATATAGGTATAAAATAGAGACATAATAGATATAATAGATATAATTATAAATATAGACGTAATAGATATAGGTATAAAATATAGACATAGTAGATATAAGAGATATGGTTATAAAATACAGACATAATAGTTATAATAGATACAGGTATAAAATATAGACATAATAGATACAATAGACATAGGTATAAATATAGACATATTTTTTAATAGATATAGGTATAAAATATAGACATAATAGATATAAAGATATAGGTATAAAATGTAGACATAATAGATATAATACATATAGGTATAAAATATAGATATAATAGATATAGGTATAAAATAGAGAATAGTTATAGGTAAAAAATATAGACGTAATAGATATAATAGATGTAGGTATAAAATATATACATTTACACGTAATATATATGGTAGATATAGGTAAAATATAGACATAATAGATATATTTAAAAAATATAATCATAATAGATATAATAAATATATTTATAAAATATAGACATAATAGACATAATAGATGGAGGTATAAAATATAGACAAAACAGATATAATAGATAGAGTTGTAAAATATAGACATAATAGATATAATAGATAGAGGTATAAATATAGACATATTATATATAATAGATAAAGTTGTAAAATATAGACCTAATAGATATAATAGATACAAGTATAAAATTAGACATAATAGATCTGATAGACATAGGTGCAAAATATAGACCTATTAGATACGTTAGATATAGGTATAAAATATAGACATAATCGATATAGATATCAAATATGGATATAATAGATATAATAGGTATCAGTATAAAATATAGATATAATAGATAAAATAGATAGTGGTATAAATATAGATATAATAGAAATAGGCATAAAATATAGATATACTGTATATAAGAAATATATATAAAATATAGACATAACGGATATAAGAGATAAAGAAATAAAATATAGACATAGATATAATAGATATGGGTATAAAATATACACATAATAGATATAGGTATAAAAAATGTAGACATAATAGATATATAGATATAGGTATAAAATATAGACATCAGAGGTATAATAGATAATGTTATAAAATATAGACATAATAGACATAATAGATACAGGTATTAAAAATATAACATAAAGATTTAATATATATAGGTAAAAAATATAGACATAATAGATATAGGTATAAAATATAGACGTCATGACATACGTATAAATATAGACATAATAGATATAGGTATAAATATAGACATAATAGATATAGGTATCTTATTTAGACATAATAGATTAATAGATATAGGAATAAAATACAGACATAATAGATATAATAGATACAGGTATAAAATACAGACAGAAGAGACCATAGGTATAAAATACAGACATAATAGTTATAACAGATATAGGTATAAAAAATACAAATAATAGATATAATAGATATAGGTATAAAATATAGACATACTAGTTATAATAGATATAGGTATAAAATGTAGACATAATAGATATATAGATAAAGATATGAAAATATAGACATAATAGATATAATAGATATTGTTATAAAAAATAGACATAGTAGATATGGGTATAATATATAGACATAATAGATATAATAGGTATAGGTATAAATATAGACATAAAGATATAATAGATATACGTGTAAAATATACACAAAACAGATATAATAGATATAGGTGTAAATATAGACATTATAGATACAGATATAAAAATATAGACATATATATATAATGGATATAGATATAAAATATAGACATAATATATACTTTTAAAATATAGACATAATAGATGTAGATATAGGTGTAAAATATAGACATAATATATAGTTATAATATAGACATAATAGTTACAATAGATATAGGTATAAAATATCGACATAATGGATATAGGTATAACATGCAGACATAATAGATATAATAGATATAGGTATTAAATGGAGACATAATCGATATATTAGATATAGGTATAAAATATAGACTCAATAGATATAATAGATACAGGTAAAAATATATATATAATACATATAGGTATAAAATAAAGATATAATAGATACAATAGATATATGTATAAAAATAGATAAAAAAGAGGTATAAAACATAGACAATAGATATAATAGATATAGGTATAAAATATACATATAATAGATATAATTATAAAATATAAATATAATAGATATAATTAATATTGGAAAAAAATATAGATATAATGGATATAGGTATAAAAAAAGGTTATAATACATGTAAGTATAAAATATGGATATAATAGATATAATAGATATAGGCATAAAATATAGACATAATAGATATGATAGATATATCTATAAAATAGAGATATAATAGATATAATGGACATAGGTATCAAGTATAGATATAATAGATATAGGTATATAGATATAGTGGATATAGTAGATATAGGCATAAAATACCGACATAATAGATATATATAGGTATAAAATATAGACATAATAGATATAATAGATAAAGACATAAAATATAGACAAAGCAGATATAGGTATAAAGTATAGACACAAAAAATATAATAGATACAGGTATAATATATAGACACAAGAGGTATAATAGATATAGGTATAAAATATAGACATGATAGATATAATACATAAAGGTATAAAATATATATTATAATAGATATAGGTATAAAATATACATATAATAGATATAATAGATATACATGTAAAATATAGATATAATTGATATAATGATAAAATATAAATCTGATAGATATAATAGATATAGGTACACAATATAGACATAATAGATATATGTATAAAATATAGACATAATAGATATAATAGATATAGGTATTAAATATAGACATAATAGATATAGGTATAAAATATAGACATAACAGATATAGGTATAAAATATAGACATAATAGGTATAGGTACAATAAGACATAATAGATATAATCAATATAGGTATAAAATATATTCTTAATTGATATAGGTATACAATATAGACATAATAGATATAATATATATAGGTATAAAATATAGACATAATAGACATATTGGATATAGATATAAAATATAGACAAAATAGATATAATAGATATAGGTATAAAATATAGGCATAATAGATATAATACAGGTATAAAATATAGACATAATAGATAATTTGATAGAGATATAAAATTGGATTCGGGAAGGGGAACATCACACACTGCGGCCTATTATGTGGAGGGGAGAGGGTGGAGGAGGGAGGGGATCGCATTGGGGAGTTATACATGATATAAACGATGAATTGATGGTTGCTGACGAGTTGATGGGTGCAGGACACCAACATGGCATAAGTATACATGAGTAACAATCCTGCAGGTTATGCACATGTACCCTAGAACATAAAGTATAAAAAAAATATAGACATAATAGATATAATACATAGAGGGATAAAATATAGACATAATAGATATAATAGATACAGGTATAAACTACAGATATAATAGATATAGGTATAAAATATAGATATAGACATAATGGATATAGGTTTTCAAATGCAGATATAATAGATATAGGTATAAAATATAGATATAGTGGATATAATAGTTATAGGTATAAAATATAGACTTAATAGATATAAGAGATATAGGAATAAAATATAGACATAATAGATATAATAGATAAAGATATAAAATATAGATATAATAGATATAATAGATATTGGCATAAAATTTAGACATAATAGATATAGGTATAAAATATAGACATACTAGATATAATAGATATAGGTATAAAATATAGACATAAGTGGTATAATAGATATAGGTATAAAATATAGACATAATAGATATAATCGATATATTTATAAAATATAGACATAAGAGATATAGGCATAAAATATAAACATAATGGATATAATAGATATAGGTAAAAAATATAGACATAAGAGATATAATAGATAAAGGTATAAAATATAGACATAATAAATATAATCGATACAGGTATAAAATATAGACATAATAGATATATGTATAAAGTATAGACGTAATAGATATAATAGATATCGGTATGAAATATAGACATAATACATACAAAATATACAGGTATAAAATATAGACATAATAGATACAATAGATATAGGTATAAATATAGACATAATAGATATAATAGATATACGTATAAAATATAGACATAATATATATGATATAT
Organism: Rhinopithecus roxellana; assembly: GCF_007565055.1. Taxonomy (NCBI): domain Eukaryota; kingdom Metazoa; phylum Chordata; class Mammalia; order Primates; family Cercopithecidae; genus Rhinopithecus; species Rhinopithecus roxellana. Next base: position 6,321 of record NW_022144679.1, read on the forward strand.
ATAGGTATAAAAATATAGACATAATAGATATAATAGATATAGGTATAAAATATAGACATAACAGATATAATAGAAATAGGTTTAAAATATAGACATAACAGATATAATAGATAAGGGTATAAAATATAGACATAACAGATATAATAGATATAGGTAAACAATATAGACATAATAGATATAATAGATATAGGTATAAAATATAGATATAAGAGATATAATAGATATAGGTATAAATATAGACATAAAAGATATAGATATACGTATAAAATATAGACATAATAGAATAGATATAGACAGATATAATAGATATAGGTATAAAATATAGACATAACACATATAATAGATATAGTTAAAAAATATAGATATAATAGATAGAGGTAAAAATGTAGACATAATAGATATAATAGATAGAGGTATAATATATAAACATAATATATGTAATAGATAGAGGTATAAAATATGGACATAATATATATAATAGATTGAGGTATAAAATATAGACATAAGAGATATAATAGATAGAGGTATAAAATATAGACAAAATAGATATAATAGATATTGCTCTAAAATATATACAGTAGATATAATAGATATAGGTATAACAGATAGTCATAATAGATACAATATATACGGAGATAATAGATCTAATAGATATTGGTATAAAATATAGACATAATAGATAGAATATATATAGGTATAAAATATAGACATAGTAGATATAATAGATATAAGCATTTAATATAGACATAATGGATATAGGTATAAAATATAGATATAATAGATATAATAGATAGAGGTATAAAATATAGACAAAGTAGATATAATAGATATAGCTATAAAATATAGACATAATAGATACAGGTATAAAATATAGACATAATATATATAATGGATATAGGTATAAAATATAGACATGATAGACATAGGGTAAAATATAGACATAATAGAAATTATATATAGTGATAAAATATAGACAAAATAGATATAATGAATAGAGGTATAAAAAATAAACATAATTGATATAATAGACATAATAGATAGAGGTATAAAATATAGACATAATAGATATAATAGAGGTATAAATTATAGACATGATAGATATAATAGATATAGGTATAAAATATAGACAAAAAAGATATAATAGATAACGTATAAAATTTAGACATAATCGATATAACAGAGAGAGGTATAAAATATAGACAAAATAGATATAATAAATATAATAGATAGAGGAATGAAATATAGAAATAATAGATATAGTAGATAGAGGTATAAAATATAAACTTAATAGATGTAATAGAGGGATAAAATATAGACCTAATAGATATAATAGATAAAGCTATAAAATATAGACATAAAAGATATAATAGATAGACGTATAAAATATAGACAATAGATATAATAGATACAGTTATAAAATATAGACATAATAGGTATAATAGCTATAGACAAAATAGATATAATAGATATAGGTATAAAACATAGACATAATAGATATAATACATACAGTTATAAAATATAGACATAATAGATATAACAGATATAGGTATAAAATATACATATTATAGATATAGGTATAAAATATAGATATAATACTTATAATTGATACAGGTATCAAATATAGATATAATAGATATAGTTATAAAATATAAATATAACAGATAAAATAGATATAGGTATGAAATATAAATATTATAGATATAGGTATAAAATATAGACATAATAGGTATAATAGATATAGGTATAAAATATAGCCATAATAGATATAATACATATACCTATAAAATATACTTATAGTTGATATAATAGATATAGGTATAAAATATAGACATAATAGATATAGGTATAAAATATAGACATAGATATAATAGATATAGGTGTGAAATATAGATATAATAGATATAGGTATAAAATATAGATGCAATAGATATAATATATAGACATAATAGACATAATATATATAGGAAGAAAATATAGATATAATAGATATAATAGATATAGGTATAAAATAGAGTTTTAATAGATGTAGGTATAAAATATAGATATAATAGATATAGATATACAATATAGACATAATAGATATAATAGATATAGGTATAAAATATAGATATAGATATCATGGATATAGGTATCAAATACAGATATAATAGATATAGTTATAAAATATAGAAATAGTGGATATAATATATATAGGTATAAAATATAGACTTAATAGATATAATAGATGTAGGAATAATTTATAGACATAATAGATTTAATAGATAAAGATACAATATATAGATATAATAGATATAATAGATATTGGCATAAAGACATATTAGATATAGGTATAAAATATAGACATATTATATATAATAGATATAGGTATAAAATATAGACAGAAGGTGTATAATAGATATAGGTATAAAATTAGACATAATAGATATCATCGATATAGGTATAAAATATAGACATAAGAAATATAGCTATAAAATATTAATATAATAGATATAATAGATATAGGTAAAAAATATAGACATAAGAGATATAATAGATACAGGTATAAAATATAGACATAATATATATAATCAATACAGGTATAAAATATACACATAATATATACAGTTATAAAGTATAGACATTATAGATATAACAGATATCGGTATAAAATATAGACATAATACATGCAAAAGATATATGTATAAAATATAGAAATAATAGAAACAATAGATATAGGTATAAAATATAGACATAATAGATATAATAGATATAATAGATAAAACATAGACATAATAGATATCATATACGTAGGTATAAAATATAGACATAATAGATATAGGTATTAAATATAGACATAATAGATATAGGTATAAAATATAGACATAATTGATATAGGTATAAAATATAGACATAATAGATATAATAAATATAGGTATAAAATATAGAGTTAATAGATATAGGTATGCAATATAGACATAATATATTTAAGATATATAGGTATAAAAAATAGATATAATACACATAATAAATATAGATATAAAATATAGACACAATAGATATAATAGATATAGGTATAAAATATAGGCATAATAGATATAATAGACTTATAAAATATAGACATAATAGATATAACTGATAGAATTATAAAATATAGACATAATAGATATAATAGATAGAGGGATAAAATATAGACATAATAGATATAGTAGATATAGGTATAAAATACAGACATAATAGATATAATATATATAGGTATAAAATATAGACATAATAGATATATTAGATGTAGGTATAAAACGTAGACGTAATAGTTATAGGTATAAAATTAGACATAATAGATATAATAGATGTAGGTATGAAATAGAGACATAATAGATATAATAGATAAAGGTATAAAATAGACACATAACAGATATAATAAATACACGTATAAAATAAAGACATAATAGATATAATAAATATAGATATAAAATATAGACAAAATAGATATAGGTACACAATACAGACATATAGACATAATAGATATAATACATATAGGTATAAAATGTCGACATAATAGATATAATAGATATAGGTATAAAATGAAGACATAATAGATATAATAGATATAGGGATAAAATACAGACATAAAAGATATAATACATATAGGTATAAAATATAGACATCATAGATATAATAGATATAGGTATAAAATATAGACATAATAGATATAGGTATAAAATATAGACATTGTAGATACAATCGAAATAGGTATAAAATATAGACATAATAGATATAAGTATAAAATATAGACATAAGAAATAGAATAGATAGAGGTATAAAATATAGACATAATAGATATAGTTATAAAATATAGACATAATAGATATAAGAGATATAGTTAAAAATATGGACATAATAGTCTTAATAGTTAAAGGTATAAAATGTAGACAAAATAGATATAATATATATAAGTATAAAATATAGATATAATAGATATAGGTATAAAATATAGATATAATAGATATAATAGATATACGTATAAAATATAGATACAATAGATATCGGCGTAAAATACAGATATAATAGATATAATAGATACAGATAGAAAGTATGGATATAATAGATAAAATTATAAAATATAAATATAATAGATATAATAGATATAGGTATAAAATATAGATATAATAGATATAGTTATAAAATATAATTATAATAGATATAGGTATAAAATATAGATAAAATAGATATAATAAATATAGTTATAAAATATAGACATAATAGATATAATAGATATAGGTAGAAAATATAGACTTAATAGAAATAATAGATATAGGGATAAAATATTGACATAATAGATATAATAGATACAGGTATAAAATATAGTAATAAAAGATATAATACATATAGGTATGAAACATAGATACCATAGATATAACAGATATAAGTTTAAAAAATAGACGTAATAAATATAGGTATAAAATGTAGACATAGGTATAGAAAATGGACAAAATAGATATAATAGATACAGGTATAAAATATAAACATAATAAATATAATAGATACAGGTACAAAATATAGATATAATATATATAGGTATAAAATATAGCTATAATAGATATAATAGATATATGTATAAAAAATAGATATAATAGATACAGGTATAAAATATAGACAGTAGATATAATAGATATAGGTATAAAATATAGACATAATAGATATAGGTATAAAATAGAGATATAATAGATATAATATATATAGTTATAAAATATAGACGTAATAGATATAGGTGAAAATATAGACATAATAGATGTAATAGATGTAGTTATGAAATATAGATATAATAGATATAATAGATATAGCTATGAAATACAGACATAATAGATATAATAGATATAGGTATAAAATATACACATAATTGATATGATATATATAGGTATAAAATACAGACATAATAGATATAATAGAAGGAGGTATAAAATATAGGCATAATAGATATAGGTATTAAATACAGACATAATAGATATAGTTACGAAATATAGACATAATAGATTTAATAGATGTAGTTATAAATATAGACATAATAGATATAATAGATATAGGTATAAAACATAGATATAATAGATATCGTTATAAAATATAGACATTACAGATATAGGTATAAAATATAGACATAGATATAATAGATATAGGTATAAAATATAAACATAATAGATAGAATAGGTATAAAATATAGACATAATAGATATAATAGACATAGGTATAAAACATAGACATAATAGATATAGGTATTAAATATAGACATAATAGATATAATAGAAATCGGAATAAAATATAGAAATAATAGATATAATAGATATAGGTATCAAATATAGACATAATAATTATAATAGATGTAGGTATATAAACAAAATAGATATAGGTTCAAATATAGACATAATGGTTATAATAGATATAGGTATGAAATATAGACATAATAGATATATTAGGTATAGGTTTAAAATAAAGATATAAAAGTTATAATAGATATAGGGATAAGATATAGACATAATAGATATAATAGATATAGGTATAAAATATAGACATAAAAGATATAATTTGTATAGGTATAAAATATAAACATAATAGATATAATAGATATAGGTATAAAATAGAGACATAATAGATATAATAGATATAAGTATAAAATATAGACATAATAGACATACGTATGAAATACAGACAAAATTGATATAACAGATACAGATATAAAATAAAGACATAATATATATAATAGATATAGGTATAAAATATAGACATAATAGATATAATAAATATAGGTATAAATTATACACATAATAGATATAATAGATATAGGTATAACATATAGATATCATAGATATCATAGATATAGGTATAAAATATAGATATAATAGCTATAGGTATAAAATACAGATATAATAGTTATAATCGATATAGGTATAAAGCATAGACATAATAGATATAGGTATAAAATATAAATAAAATAGATATAGGTATAAAATATAGACCTAACAGATATAATAGATATACGTATAAAATATAGACAATAGATATAGGTATAAAATGAAGACATTATAGATAAAATATAGGTATATAACTTAGACATAATGGATATAATAGATATAGGTACAAAATATAGACATAATAAATATAATCCATATAGTTATAAAATACAGAGATAATAGATATAAGAGATATAGGAATAAAATACAGACATAATTGAAATAGGTATAAAATATAGACAAAATGGATATAATAAATATAGGTATAAAATACAAACATAATAGATATAAAAGATATGTATAAGATATAGACATAATAGATATAGATATAAAATATAGACATAATAGATATAATAGGTATAGGTATGAAATTTAGACATAATACATATTATAGATATATGCATAAGATATAGACATAATAGATAAAATAGATATAGGTATAAAATATAGACATAATAGATATAATAGATAGAGTTATAAAATATAGACGTAATAGATATAATAGATACAGATATAAAATATAGACATAATAGATGTAGGTATAAAATATAGACATATTAGATATAGACATCGGTATAAAATATGGACATAATAGATATAATAGATATAGGTATGAAATATAGAGAAAATAGATATAATAGATATAAGTATAAAAAATAGACATACTAGATATAATAGATATAGGTATAAAATATAGATATAATAGCTACAGGTATAAAATCCAGATATAATAGATATAATACATACAGGTATAATATATAGACATAAAAGATATAATAGATATAGGAATAAAATACAAATAAAATAGATATAGGTATAAAACATAGACATAACAGACATAATAGATATACGTATAAAATATAGCCATAATAGATATAGGTATAAATATAGACATAATAGGTATAGGTATACAATATAGACAAAATGGATATAATAAATATGGGTATAAAATATAGACATAATAGATATAGGTATAAAATAGAGACATAATAGATATAATATATATAGGTATAAAATATAGACATAATATATATAATAGATGTAGGTATAATATATAGATCTAATAAATATAATAGATATAGACATAAAAAATAGACATAATAGATACAATATAGATAGACATAATAGATATAACACATATAGGTATAAAATATAGATATAATAGATACAATAGATATCGATATAAAATATAGACATAATAGATATAATAGATATAGGTATAAAATATAGACATAATAGATATCGGTATAAAATATAGACATAATAGATATAATAGATATAGGTATAAAATATAGCCATGATTGATATAATAGATAGAGGTATAAAATATAGACATAACATATATAGGTATAAAATATGGACATAATAGTTATAATAGATATCGGTATAAAATATAGACATATAAGATATTGTTGATATAGGTATAAAATATAGACAGAGTAGATATAATAGATATAGTTGTAAAATATAGACATAATGGATATAATAAATATAGGTATAAAATATACACATAATAGATATAATAGATATAGGTATAAAATAAAGACATAATAGATACAGGTATTAAATATAGACATAATAGATATAAAAGAAATAGGTATAAAATATAGACATAATAGATATAATAGATATAAGTATCAAATATAGACATAATAATTATAAGAGATATAGGTATAAAATATAGACATAATCGATATAGGTACAAAATATAAACATAATGGTTATAATAGATATAGGTATGAAATATAGACATAATATATATAATACGTATAGGTTTAAAATAAAGACATAATAGATATAATAGATATAGTTATAAGATATAGACATAATAGATATAATAGCTATAGGTATAAAATATAGACATAATAGATATAATACATATACGTATAAAATATAGATATAATAAATATAATAGATATAAGAATAAAATATAGATATAATAGCTACAGGTATAAAATACAGATATAATAGATATAATAGATACAGGTATAAAATATAGACAATAGACATAATAGATATATGTATAAAATATAGATATAAAAGGTATAATGGATATAGATATCAAATATAGATATAATAGATATAGGTATAAAATATAGATATAGTGGATATAATGGATATATGCATAAGAAATAGACATAATAGATATAATAGATATAGGTATAAAATATAGACATAATAGATATAATAGATAAAGATATAAAATATAGACATAATAGACATAGGTATTAATTATAGACACATAATATATAATAGATATAGGTATAAAATATAGACATAGGAAGTATAGTAGATAAAGGTATAAAATAAAGACATAATAGATATAATAGATATAGGTATAAAATATAGACAGAATAGATATGGGTATAAAATATAAACATAATAGATATATTAGATATAGGTATAAAATATCGACATAAGAGATATAATAGATATAGGTTTAAAATATAGACATAACACATATAATTGATACAGGTATAAAATACAGACATAATAGATATAGGTGTAAAGTACTGACATAATAGATATAATAGATATAGGTATAAAATATAGACATAATACATAGATATAATAGATACAGGTACATATATAGATATGATAGATATAGGTATAAAATATAGATATAATAGATATAATAGATACATGTATAAAAAAAGATATAATAGATACAGGTATAAAATATAGACAATAGATATAATAGATATATGTATAAAATATAGATATAATAGATATAATGGATATAGGTATCAAATACAGATATAATAGATATAGGTATAAAATATAGATATAGTGGATATAATGGATATACGCATAAAAAAAGACATAATTGATATAATAGATATAGGTATAACATATAGACATAATAGATATAATAGATAAAGATATAAAATATAGACATGATAGATAAAGGTATAAAGTATAGACAAAATAGATATAATAGATATAGGTATAAAATACAGACACAAGTGGTATAGTAGATAAAGGTATAAAATATAGACCTAATTGATATAATACATATAGGTATAAAATATAGACAGAATAGATATGGGTATAAAATATAAATATAATAGATATAATAGATATACGTATAAAATATCGACATAAGAGATACAATAAATATAGGTATAAAATATACATATAATAGATATAATCGATACAGGTATAAAATATAGATATAATAGATATAATTATAAAATATAAATGTAATAGATATGATAGATATAGGTATTAAATATAGATATAAGAAATCTTTGTATAAAATATAGTTATAATAGATATAGGTATAAAATATAGATATAATAGATATAATAGATATAGGTATAAAATATGCACATAATAGATATAATATAGGTATACAATGTGGACATAATGGATATAATAAATATAGGTATATGATATAGACATAATAGATATAAAAGATATAGGTATAAAATATAGACTTAATACATTTAATAGATATAGGTATAAAACATTGATATAATAGATATAATAGATATAGGTATTATATACACACAGTATATATAATAGATATTAGTATAAAATATAAACATAATAGATATAATAGATATAGATATGAAATATAGACATAATAGATATAATAGATATAGGTATAAAATATAGTCATAATAGATATAGGTAAAAAATACAGACATAATAGATATAAGAGATATAGATAATAAATATAGACATAATAGATATTGGTATAAAATATAGACATAATAGATATAATAAATATAGGTATGAAATATAGACTTAATACATATAGGTAGAAAATATAGACATAATAGACACAATAGATATATGTATAAAATATAGACATCATAGATATAATAGACAGAGATATAAAATTTAAACAAAATAGATATAATAGATAGAGGTATAAAATATAGACAAAATAGATATAGGTATAAAATATAGACATAATAGATATAATAGATATAGGTATGAAATGCAGATATACTAGATATAATAGATATAGGTATAATAATGCAGCTATAGATATAAAATATAGATATAATAGATATAATAGATATAGGTATAAGATATAGACATAATAGATATAATAAATATGGGTGTAAAATATAGACATAATAGATATAGGTATAAAACTTAGTCATAATAGATATAATAGATACAGGTATAAAATATAGACATAATAGATGTAATCAATATAGGTATAAAATGTACATATAAGAGATATAATAGATATAAGTATAAAATATAGACATAATAGATATAATAGATATGCGTATAAAATATAGACATAATAGATATAATAGATATAGGTATAAAATATGGACAAAATAGATACAATAGATATACGTATAAAATATACACATAATAGATATAAATAGATGTGTGTATAAAATATATACATAATAGACATAATTGATATAGGTATAAAATATAGATATAATAGATATAATAGAGATAGGTATAAAATATAGACATAATAGATATAATAGATATAGCTATAAAATATAGACATAATAGATATAATAGATATAGGTATGAAATATAAACATAATAGATATAGGTATAAAATATAGACATAATAGATATAGGTGTAAAATATAGACATATTACATATAATAATTATAGGTATAAAATATGCACATAATAGATATAATATAGGTATACAATGTGGACATAATGGATATAATAAATATAGGTATATGATATAGACATAATAGATATAATAGATATAGGTATAAAATATAGACTTAATACATTTAATAGATATAGGTATAAAACATTGATATAATAGATATAATAGATATAGGTATTATATACACACAGTATATATAATAGATATTAGTATAAAATATAAACATAATAGATATAATAGATATAGATATGAAATATAGACGTAATAGATATAGTAGATATAGGTATAAAATATAGACATAATAGATATAATAGATATAGGTATAAAATATAGACATAATAGATATAATAGATATAGGTATAAAATAAAGACATAGTAGATATAGGTATAAAATATATAAATAACAAACATAATAGAAATAGTTATAAAATATAGACATAATAGATATAATAGATATAGGTATCAAACATAGACATAATAATTAAAATAGATATAGGTATAAAACATAGACATAATAGATATAGGTATAATTTATAGATATAATGGTTATAATAGATATAGGTATGAAATATAGACATAAGGGATATAATAGGTATAGGTATAAAATATAGACATAATAGATATGATAGATATATGTATAAGATATAGACATAATAGATATAATAGATATAGGTACAAAATATAGAGATAATAGATATAATAGATATATGTATAAGAGATAGACATAATCGATATAATAGATATAGGTATAAAATATAGACATAATGGATATCATAGTTATAGGTATAAAATATAGTCATAATAGATAGATATAGGAATAAAATATTGACGAAATTGAAATAGGTATAAAATATAGACAAAATAGATATAAAATATATAGGTATAAAATATAGATATAATAGATATAATAGATATAGGTATAAAATATAGACATAATAGATATAATAGATATAGGTATAAATATAGACATAATAGATATAATAGATATAGAATAAAATACAGACATAATTGAAATAGGTATAAAAAATAGACATAAAAGATAAAATAAATATAGGTATAAAATGGAGACATAATAGATATAACAGACATATGTATAAAATATAGACATAATAGATATAATTGATATAGATATAAAACATAGACATAATAGATAAAATAGGTATAGGTACAAAATACAGAAATAATAGATATAATAGATAGAGGTTTAAAATATAGACATAATAGATATAATAGATATAGATGTAAAATATAGACATAATAGATATAGGTATAAAACATAGACATATTAGATATAATGAAAATAGGCATAAAATATAGACATAATAGATATAGGTATAAAATATAGACATAGTAGATATAATAGATATAGGTATAAAATATAGACATAATAAATACCGGTATACAATATAGACATCATAGATATAATAGATATAGGTTTAAAAAATAGACATAATTGATATAATAGATATAGGTATTAAATATAGACATAACAAACATAGGTATAAAATACAGACATAATAGATATCGATATACAATATAGACATAATAGATATAATAGATATAGGTATATAGTAAAGACATAATATATATAATAGATATAGGTGTAAAATACGGACATAATAGATATAATAGATATAGGAATAAAATACAGACATAATTGAAATAGGTTTAAAATATACACAAAATAAATATAACAAATATAGGTATAAAATATAGACATAATAGATATAATAGATATATGTATAAGATATAGACATAATAGATATAATAGATGCAGGTATAAACCATAGACATATTAGATATAATAGTTATAGTTATAAAATATGGACATAAGAGATATAATAGATATAGGTATAAAATATAGACAAAATAGATATAATAGATATAAGTATAAAAAATAGACATACTAGATATAATAGATATAGGTATAAAATATAGACATAATAGATATCGGTATAAAATATAGACATAATAGATACAATAGATATAGGTATAAAACATAGCCATAATTTATATAATAGAGGTATAAAATATAGTCATCACAGATATAGGTATATAATATAGACATAATAGATATAATAGATATAGGTATAAAATATAGACATATTAGATATAATAGATATATGTATAAAATATAGACAGAGTAGATATAATAGATATAGTTATAAAATATAGACATAATGGATATAATAGATATACGTATAAAATATACACATAATATATATAATAGATATAGGTATAAAATAAAGACATAATAGATATAATAGATATAGTTATAAAATATAGACATAATAGATATAATAGATATATGTATAAGATATAGACATAATCGATATAATAGATATAGGTATAAAATATAGACATAATAGATACAATAGATATAGGTATGAAACACTGACATAATAGATATAATAGATACAGATATAAAATATAGATAAAATAGATATAATAGTTATAGGTGTAAAATATAGACATAATAGATATAGATATAAAATATATACATAATAGATTTCATAGATATAGGTATAAAATATAGACATAATAGATATAACAGATATAGGTATAAAATATAGACATAATAGATAAAAGAGATATAGGTATAAAATATACACATAATTGATATAGGTATAAAATATAGACAAAATAGGTATAGGTATAAAATATAGACATAAATATAATAGATATAGATATAAAATATAAACATAATAGATATAATATAGATGGGAATAAAATATAGACGTAATAGATATAATAGATATAAGCGTAAAATATAGACATAGTAGATATCGTAGATATAGGTATAAAATATAGACATAATGGATATAATAGATATAGGGATAAAATATAGACATAATAATTGTAATAGATATAGGTATATAATATAGACATAATAGATATAGGTAAAAAATATAGACAGAATGGTTATAATACATATAGGTATGAAATATAGACATAATAGATACAATAGGTATAGTTTTATAACAACGACATAATAGATATAATAGATATAGGTATAAGATATAGGCTTAATAGATATAATAGATAAAGGTATAAAATATAGACATAATAACTTTATTAGATATAGTTATAAAACAATGATATAGTAGATATAGGTATAAAATATAGACATAATGGATATAATAGATATAGGTATTAAATATAGACATAATAGATATAATCGATATAGGTATAAAATATAGACATAATAGATATCGATATAAAATATAGACATAATAGATATAGGTATAAAATATGGACATAGATATAATAGATATAGGTATAAAATGTAAAAATAATAGCTATAATAGAGATGTGTATAAAATATAGACATAATAGATATAGCAGATATAGATATAAAATATAGACATAATAAATATAGGTAACAAATATAGACATATTAGATATAATAATTATAGGTATACAATATAGACATGATATATATAATAGATACAGTTATAAAATATAGACATAATACATAAAATAGATATAGGTATAAAATATAGACATAATAGATATAGGTATAAAATATGGACAAAATAGATATAATAGATATAGGTGTAAAATATAGACATAATAGATATAGGTATTTAATATAGAAATAATAGATATAATAGACATAGCTATAAAATATAGACATAATACGTATAATAGATATAGGTATCAAATATAGACATAATAATTATAATAGATATAGGTATAAAATATAGACATAATAGATATAGTACAAAATATACACATAATGCTTATAATAGATATGGGTATGAAATATAAACATAATAGATATAATAGGTATAGGTTTAAAATGAAGACATAATAAATATAATAGATATAGGTATAAAATATAGACATAATAGATATAATAATTATGGGTATAAAATAGAGACATAATATATATTATAGACACAGGTATAAAATATTGACATAATAGAAATAGGTATAAAATATAGGCATAATAGATATAAAAGATATAGGTATAAAATATAGATATAATAGATATAGGTATAAAATAGAGACACAATTGATATAATAGATATAGGTATAAAATAGAGACATAATAGATAGATATAGGTATAAAATATAAACATAATAGATATAAGAGATATAGGTATAAAATACACATATAATAGATATAGGTATAAAATATAGAAAAAATAGATATAATAGTTATAGGTATAAAATATAGATTTAATAGATATAGATATAAAATATAGACACAATAGATTTAATAGATATAGGTACAAAACATAGACGAAATAGATATAACACACATAGGTATAAAATACAGACATAATAGATAAAATAGATATAGGTATAAAATATAGATATAATAGATATAGGTATAAAGTATAGACATAGAGATATTAGATATAGGAATAAAATATAAACACAATAGATATAATAGAGATGGGTATAAAATATAGACGTAATAGATATAATAGATATAGGTGTAAAATATAGACATAGTAGATATAATAGATATAGGTATAAAATATAGACATAATGGATATAATAGATATAGGTATAAAATATAGACATAATAGATATAGGTATAAAATATAGACAAAATATACATGGGTATAAATTATAGACATAGATATAATAGATATAGGTATAAAATATAAACATAATAGATATTATAGAGATGGGTATAAAATATTGACGTAATAGATATACTAGATATAGGTGTAAAATACAGACATAGTAGATAGATATAGGTATAAAATATAGACATAATGCATATAAAACATATATGTATAAAATGCAGACATAATAGATATAATACATATGGGTATAAAATATAGACATAATAGATATAGGTATTAAATATAGACATAATAGATATAATAGAAATAGGTATAAAATATAGACATACTAGATATCGGTATAAAATATAGACATAATAGATATAATAGATGTAGGTATAAAATATAGACATAATTGATAAAATAGATATAGGTATAAAATATAGACAAAACAGATATAAGTATAAAATATAGACAAAATAGATATAATAGATATAGTTATAAAATATAGACATATTAGATATAATAGATGTAGGTATAAAATATAGACAGAGTAGATATAGTAGATATGGGTATAAAATACAGACATAATAGATATCGGTATAAAATATAGACATAATAGATATAATAGATATAGGTATAAAATATAGACATAACTGGTATAAAAATGTAGGTATGAAATATAGACATAATTGATATAGGGATAAAATATACACATAATAGATATAATCGATATATGTATAAGATATAGACATAATAGATATCATAGAGATAGGTATAAAATATAGATATAATAGATATAAGAGATATAGGTATAAAATACAGACATAATAGATATAATAGATATAGGAACAAAATACAGACATAATTGAAATAGGTATAAAATATAGACAAAATAGATATCAAAATAGGTATAAAATGTAGACATAATAGGTATAATAGCTATAAGTATAAGATATAATACATACAGATATAAAATATAGACATAATAGATATAATAGTTATAGGTATGAAATATAGACATAATAGATATAATAGATATATGTATAAGATGTAGACAAAATAGATAAAATGGATATAGGTATAAAATATAGACTTACTATATATAATAGATAGAGGTATAAAATATAGACATAATAGATATAATAGATATAGATATAAAATATAGACATGATAGATATAGGTATAAAATATAGACATAAAAGATATAATAGTTATAGGTATAAAATATGGACATAATAGATATAATAGATATAGATATAAAATATAGACATAAGAGATAAAATGGATATAGGTATAAAATATAGACTTAATAGATATAATAGATAGAGGTATAAAATATAGACATAATAGATATTATAAATATAGGTATAAAATATAGACATAGTAGATATAATAGATATAGGTATAAAATATAGACATAATAGATAACGGAAAAAATATAGCTATAATAGATATAATGGATATAGGTATAAAATATAGACATAATAGATATAATAGATATACGTATAAAATATAGACATAATAGATATAACGGATATAGGAATCAAATATAGACATAATAATTATGATAGATATAGGTATAAAATATAGACATAAAGGATATAGGTAGAAAATATAGACATAATGGTTATAATACATATAGGTATGAAATATAGACATAGTAGATATGACAGGTAGAGTTTTAAAATAAAGACATAATAGATATAATAGATATAGGTATAAAGTATAGACATAATAGATATAATAGATATAGCTATAAAATATAGACATAATAGATATAATCCATATAGGTATAAAACATAGACATAATAGATATAGGTATAAAATATAGATATAATACATATAATAAATATAGGTCTAAAATATAGACATAATAAATATAATAGATATAGATACAAAATATGGATATAATACATATAGGTATAAAATATAGACATAATAGATATATTAGGTATAGTTATACAATATAAACACCATAGATATAGGTATAAAATATAGACAAAATATTTATAATAGATATAGGTATAAAATATAGACATAATAGATAGTCATAAAATATAGACATAATAGATATAATACATATAGTAATAAAATATAGATACAATAGATATAATAGATATAGGTATAAAAAATAGATATAATAGATATTATAGACAGGTATAAAATATATATATAATAGATATAATCGATATAATAGATATTGGCATAAAATACAGATATAATGGATAGAATAATATAGGTATAAGTATAGATGTAATACATATAATAGATACAGGTATAAAATATAGATATAATAGATATAGGTATAAAATATAGACATAAGAGATATAATAGTTATAGGTATAAAATATAGACATGACAGATATACATATAAAAGATAGACAAAATAGATATAGGTATAAAATACAGACATATTAGATATAATAATTATAGGTATAAAATATAGACATAATAGATAAAATAGATATAGGTGTAAAATAGACAAAATAGATATAATAGTTATAGGTATAAAATATAGACATCATAGATATAGATATAAAATATAGGCATAATAGATTTAATAGATATAGGTATAAAATATAGACATAATAGATATAATAGATATAGGTATAAAATATAGACATAATAGATAAAATAGACATAGGTATAAAATATAGACATAATAGATACAGGTATAAAATACAGACAAAATAGACATAGGTATAAAATATAGACATAGATATAATAGATATAGGTATAAAATATAAACATAATAGATAAAGTAGAGATGGGTATAAAATATAGACGTAATAGATATAATAGTTATAGGTGTAAAATGTAGACATAGTAGATATGATAGATATAGGTATAGAATATAGACATATTGGATATAATAGATATAGGTATGAAATATAGACATAAAAGATATAGGTATAAAATATAGACATAATAGAGAGAATAGAGGTATAAAATATAGAAATAATAGATATGGGTATAAAATATAGACATAATAGAACAGATAGTGGTGTAAAATATAGACATGACAGATATAGGTATAAAATATTGACATAATACGTATAAGAGATATAGATATAAAATATAGACATAATAGTTATAATACATATAGGTATAAAATATAGACATAATAGATATAATGTATATAAGTATAAAATATAGACTTAATAGTTATAATAGATATAAGTATAACATGTAGACATAATAGATATAATAGATATATGTATAAAATCTCGACATAAAAGGTATAATAGATATACGTATAACATACTGACATAATAGATATACATATAGATATAAAATATAGACATAATAGATAATATAGATATGTTTATAAAATATAGACATAATAGATATAATAGATATAGGTAAGAAATATAGACATAATAGATACAATCGATATAGGTAGAAGATATAGAGATAATAGATACAATAGATATACGTATAAAATATAGACATAATAGATATAGATATATTTATTAAATATAGATATAATAGATAATTGTGTAAAATATAGATATAATAGATATGACAGATATAGGTATAAAATATAGATATAATAAATATAGGTATCAAATATAGATGTAATAGTTATAATAGATATAGGTATAAAATATAGATAAAATAGATATAGGAATAAAGTACAGACACAAGAGATATAATACATATACGTATAAAATATAGACATAATAGGTATAATAGATGTAGGTGTATAATATAGACATAATAGATATAATATATATAGGTATAAAATATAGACATAATAGATATTATATACACAGGAATAAAATAGAGATATAATACATATAGGTATAAAATATATATAAAATTGATATAGGTATAAAATATAGACATAATAGATACAATAGATACTGGTATAAAATATAGATATAATTGATATAGGTACAAAATATAGATAAAATTGATATAATAGATATACGTATAAAATATAGATGTAATAGATATACGAATAAAATATAGATTTAATAGATATAATAGATTCAGGAATAAAATATAGTTATAATAGATATTACAATAAAAAATAAATATAATAGATATAATAGATATAGGTAGTAAATACACATACAATAGATATAAGTATAAAATATAGTTATAATAGATATAGGTGTAAAATATAGATATAATAGTTATAATAGATATAGGTATAAAATATAGACATAATAGATATTATAGATATAGGTATTAAATATAGACATAATCGATATAATATATATAGGTATAAAATATAGACATAATAGATATAGATATAAAATATAGACATAATAGTTTTAATAGATATAGGTATAAAATATAAATAAAAAACATATAGGTATAAAATATAGACATAACAGATATAATAGATATACGTATAAAATACAGACATAATAGATATAGGTATAAAATGTAGACATTATGGATATAATATAGGTATAAAATATAGACATAATAGATATAATAGATATAGGTATAAAATAGAGACGAAATAGATATAATAGTTATAGGAATAAAAGATAGACCTAATAGATATAGATATGAAATATAGACATAATTGTTTTAATAGATATAGGTATAAAACATTGATATAATAGATATAAAAGATATAGGTGTAAAATACTGACATAATAGATATAATAGATATTGGAATAAAATACAGACATAATAGATATAATAGATATAGATATAAAATATAGACATAATATATTTAATAGATAAAGGTATAAAATATAGACATAATAGATATAGGTATAATATTTAGACATAATAGATAGATACAGGTATAAAATATATCCATAATAGATATAATAGATACAGGTACAAAATATAGATATAATAGATATAGGTATAAAATATAGATATAATAGATATAATAGATATATGTATAAAAAATAGATACAATAGATACAGGTATATAATATACACAATACATATAATAGATATAGGTATAAAACATAGATATAATAGATATAATTATGAAATATAAATATAACATATATAATAGATATTGGAAAAAATATAGATATAATGGATATAGTATAAAATATGGTCATAACAGATATAGGTATAAAATATAGATATAATAGTAATAATAGATATAGGCATAAAATATAGTCATAATAGATATGATACATATATGTATAAAATATAGCTATAATAGATATAATGGATATAGGTATCAAATATAGATATAATACATATAAGTATAAAATATGGATATAGTGGATTTAATAGATATAGGCATAAAATACAGACATAGTAGATACAATAGATATAGGTATAAAAAATAGATATAATAGATATAATAGGTAAAAATATAAAATATAGACATAATAGATATAGGTATAAAGAATAAATATAATAAATATAATAGATATAGGTATAAAATATAGACATAAGAGATATAATAGATATAGGTATAAAATATAGACATAATAGATAAGGCTATAAAATATAAACATAATACATAAAATAGATTTATTTATAAAATATAGACATAAGTGATATTATAGATATAGTTATAAAATATAGACATAATACTCATAATCGATACAGGTACAAAACATAGACATAGTAGATATAGGTATAAAGTATACACATTATAGATATAATAGATATAAAATGTAGACATAATAGATATAATAGATACAGGGATAAAATATAGAAATAAAAGATATAATACACATAGGTATAAATTACAGACATCATAGATATAATAGATATAGGTAGACAATATAGACATAGTAGATATAGGTATGAAACATAGACATAATAGAATAGATAGAGGTATAAAATATTGATATAATAGATACAGGTATACAATACGGATACAAGATATGTAATAGATATAGGTGTAAAATATACTCATAATAGATATAAGTATAAAATTTAGTCATAATAGATATAATTGATATAGGTATAAAATATAGACAAAATAGATATAATAGATATAGGAATAAAAAATAGACATAATAGATATAATAGATATAGGAATAAAATGTACACATAATTGATATAATAGATATAAGTATAAAATAAAGACGTAATAGATATAATCGATATAGATATGCAATACAGACATAATAGATGTAGTTATAGAATAAAGACACTCTAAATATAATAGATATACGTATAAAATGTAGACATAATAGCTATAGGTATAAAATATAGACATAATAGATATAATAGATATAGGTATAAAATATAGACATAATAGATATAATAGATACAGGTATAAACTATAGACATATGAGATATAGGTATAAAATATATACATAATATTTATAATAGATATAGGTATGAAAAATAGACATAATAGATACAATAAATACAGGTATAAAGTATAAACATAATAGATAAAATACATATAGGTATAAAATATAGATACAATAGATATAGGTATAAAATATAGAAATTATAGATATAATAGATACAAGTATAAAATATAGAAATAATTGATATGATGGATATAGGTATAAAATATAGATATAATAGATATAGATATAAAATAAAGATATAATAACTATAATAGATATAGGTGTAAAATATACATAGAATAGTTATGGTTATAAAATATAGACATAATAGATATAATAGATATAGTTGTAAAATATATAGATAATACATAGGTACAAAATTTAGTCATAATAGATTTAATTGATATAGGTATAAATTATGGATATAATAGTTATAATAGATGGAGATATAAAATATAGACATAGTGGATATAATACATATAGCTATTAAATATAGACATAATAAATATAATAGATATGGTAATAAAATAGAGACATAATAGATATAATAGATATAGATATAATATATAGACATAACAAATATAATATATATACGTATAAAATATAGACATAATAGATTTAATAGATATAGATATAAAATATAGACATAACAGATATAATAGATATACGTATAAAATATAGACATAATAGATACAATAGATATAGATATAAAATATAGACAAAATAGATATAGGTACACAATATCGACATAATAGATATAATAGATTTAGGTATAAAATATACACATAATAGACATAATAAATATAGGTATAAAATATAGACAGACTTAATAGATATAAGTATAGAATATAGACATAATAGATATAATAGATATAGGTATAAAATACAGACATAATAGCTATAATAGATGTAGGTATAAAATATAGGCATAATAGATATAACTGATAGAGTTATAAAATATACCTATAATAGCCATAATAGATAAAGGTATAAAATATGGACATAATAGATATAAGAGATATAGGTATTAAATATAGACATAATAGATATAAAAGATATAGGTAAAAAATATAGACATAATAGATATTGGTATAAAATATAAACATAATAGATATAATAGATATAGGTATAAAATATAGCCATAAGAGATATAATAGAGATAGGTAAAAAATATACACTTAATACATATATACGATACAGGTATAAAATATAGACATAATAGATATAGGTATAAAGGACAGACATAATAGATATAGGTATAAAATATAGATATAAGAGATATAATAGATATGGATATAAAATATAGACATAATAGATATAGTAAATATAGGTATAAAATATAGACATAGTAGATATAATAGATATAGGTATAAAATATAGACATAATAGGTATAATAGATAAAGGTATAAAATATGGATATAATAGATATAATAGATATAGGTATAAAATATAGATATAATAGATATAATAGATATAGGTATAAAATATAGACATAACAGATATAATAGACATAGGTATAAAAAGTAGACAGAATAAATATAATAGATATCGGTATATAATATAGACATAATAGATATAATATATGTAGGTATAAAATATAGACATAACAGATATAATAGATATAGGGATAAAATATAGATATAATACATACAGGTATAAAATATAGATATAATTGATATAGATATAAAATATAGACATAATAGTTATAATAGATATACGTATAAAATATACATATAATAGGTATCGGCATAAAACATAGACATAAAAGATATAATAGATAGCGGTATAAAATATAGATATAACAGATATAGGTATAAAATATCGTTATAATAGATATCATAGATATACGTATAAAGTATAGATATAATAGATATAGGTATAAAATATAGATATAATAGATATAATAGATATAGGTATAAAATATAGACATAATAGATATAATAGATATAGGTATGAAATATAGACATAATAGATATAACAGATATAGTTATACAATACAGACATAATAGATAGAATAGTTATAGGTATGAAATACAGACATAATAGATATAATAGATATAGGTATAAAATATAGACATAATATATATAATAGATACAGGTATAAAATATAGACATAATACATATAACAGCTGTAGTTAAAATATAGATATAATAGATATAATAGATATAGGTATAAAATATAGATATAATAGATATAGATATAGGTATAAAATATAGATATAAATATGTAATAGATATAGGTATAAAATAAAGGTATATGAGACATAGATATAAAATATGGATATAATTGATACAATAGATATAGGTATAAAAAATAGACATAATAGATATAGGTATAAAATATAGACATAATAGTTATAATAGATATAGGTATAAAATATACTCATAATAGATATAATAGATATAGGTATAAAATATACACCTAATAGATATAAGAGATATAGTTATAAAATATATACATAATAGATATAGGTATAAAATATAGACAGAATAGATATAACAGATATAGTTATACAATATAGAGATAATAGTAATAATGGATATAGGTATAAAATCTAGACATAATAGGTATAGGTATAAAATACAGACATAATACATATAATAGATATAGGTGTAAAATATAGACATAATAAATATAATAGATATAGGTATAAAATATAGACATAATAGATATAGGTATAAAATATAGATATAATAGATACAGGTATAAAATATACACATAAATAGACATAATAGATATAGGTATACAATATAGACATAATAGATACAATACATAGATGTATGAAATTTAGACATAATACATATAATAAGTATAGGTATAAAATATAGACATTATAGATATAATAGACATAGGTATAAAATGTAGACATAATAGATATAATAGGCATACTTATAAAATAGAGACATAATAGATATAGATATAAAATATAGATATAATAGTTATAATAGATACAGATATAAAATATAGATATAATAGATATAATTATAAAATGTAAATATAATAGATATAATAGATATAGGTATGAAAAATAGACATAATAGTTATAATACATTTAGGTATAAAATATAGACATAATAGATATAATAGACTCGGTATGAAATACAGACATAATAGACATAGGTAGAAAATATAGACAGAATAGATATAACAGATATAGTTATAAAATACAGACATAATAGTTATAATAGAAATAAATATAAAATATGGACATAATAGATATAATAGATATAGGTACAAAACATAGAAATATTAGATATAATAGATATAGGTATAAAATATACACATGATAGATACAATAGATATAGACATAATAGATATAATAACTATTGGTATGAAATATAGACATAATAGATATAACAGATATAGTTAAAATATAGACATAATAGATATAATAGATATAGGTATAAAATATAGACAAAATAGATATTATAGACACATCTATAAAATATAGACATAATAGATATAATAAATAGAGGTATAAAATATAGAGATAATAGATAAAGGTATAAAATATGGTTATAATTGATATAATAGATATAGGTATAAAATACAGACATAATAGATATACTATTTATAGGTATAAAATATAGACATTATAAGTATAATAGATATAGGTATAAAATATAGACATAATACATATAATAGATACAGGTATAAAATATAGATATAATAGATATACGTATAAAATATAAACATAAAAGGTAGAATAGATGTAGTTATAAAAAATAGACATAAAATATATAATACATATACGAATAAAATATAGATATAGTAGATATAAAAGATATAGATATAAAATATAGACATAATAGATATGGGTATAAAATATACACATAATAGACATAATAGATATAGGTATAAAATATAGACATAGTAGATATAAGAGATAGATGTATTAAATGTAGACATAATAGATATAATAATAGGTATAAAATATAGACATAATAGATATAATAGACATAGATAAAAAATATAGACATAATAGATATAATAGATATACGTAGAAAATATAGACATAGTAGATAGATAGAGGTATAAAATATAGACATAACAGATACAATCGATATAGGTATAAAATATAGACATAATAGATATTATAGACACAGGTATAAAGTATAGAAATAATAGATATAAATAGAGGTATAAAATTAGAAATAATAGATAAAGGTATAAAATATAGTTATAATGGATATAATGATATAGGTATAAAATACAGACATAATAGATATACTATTATAGGTATAAAATATAGACATTATAGTATAATAGATATAGGTATAAAATATAGACATAATACATATAATAGATACAGGTATAAAATATAGATATAATAGATATACGTATAAAATATAAACATAAGGTAGAATAGATGTAGCTATAACAAATAGACATAATATATAATAATTATACGAATAAATATAGATATAGGATATAAAAGATATAGATATAAATATAGACATAATAGATAGGTATAAAATATACACATAATAGACATAATAGATATAGGTTAAAATATAGACATAGTAGATAAAGAGATAGAGTATTAAATGTAGACTAATAGATATATAAGGTATAAAATATAGACATAATAGATATAATAGACATAGATATAAAATATAGACATAATAGATATAATAGATATACGTAGAAAATATAGACATAGTAGATAGATAGAGGTATAAAATATAGACATAATAGATACAATCGATATAGGTATAAAATATAGACATAATAGACATCGTAAAAATATAGACAAAATAGATATAATAGATATTGGTATAAAATATAGACATAATAGGTATAGGTTAAAATATGGACATAATAGATATAATAGATATAGGTATAAAATGTAGACATAATAGTTATAATAGATATAGGTATAAAATATAGACATAATAGATATAGGTACAATATTTAGACATAATATATATAATAGACATAGGCATAAAATATAGACATAATAGATATAGGTATAAAATATAGACATAAAAGATATAATAGATAGAGTTATAAAATATAGATGTAATAGATATTATAGATATAGGTATAAAATATAAACATAATAAATATAATAGATATGGGTATAAAATATAGGCAAAATAGATGTAATAGATATAGGTATAAAATATAGACATAATAGATATAATAGATATAGGTATAAAATATAGATATAGATATGATGGATATAGGTATCAAATGTAGACATAATAGATATAGGTATAAAATAACGATATAGTGGATACAATATATATAGGTATAAAATAGAGACATAATAGATGTAATAGATAAAGGAATAAAATATAGACGTAATAGATATAATAGATAAAGATATAAATATAGACATAATAGATATAATAGATATTGTTATAAAATATAGACATAATAGATATAGGTATAAAATATAGACATAATGGATATAATAGATATAGGTACAAAATATAGAAATAAGAGGTATAATAGATATAGGTATAAAATATAGACATAACAGATATCATCGATATATGTATAAAATATAGACATAAAAGATATAGGTATAAAATATTAACATAATAGAAACAATAGATAAGTATAAAATATAGACATAATAGATATAATAGATATAGGTTTAAAATATAGACATTATAGATATGATATATATAGGTATAAAATATAGACATAATAGATATGATAGATATAGGTACAAAACATAGACATAATAGGTACGTTAGATATAGGTATAAAATATAGACATAATCGATATTGATATCAAACATAGATATAATAGATATAATAGATATAAGTATAAAATATAGATATAAAAGATAAAATAGAGGTATAAATATAGATATAAGAGAAATACGTATAAAATATGGATATAATGGATATAATAGATATAGGTATAAAATATAGACATAATGTATACAATACAGACAGAATAGATATAATAGATATAGGTATAAAATACAGACATCATAGATGTAATAGATAAAGATATGAAATATAGACAAAATTGATATAATAGATAGAGGTATAAAATATAGACATCATAGATATAATAGAGGTATAAAATATAGACATAATGGATATAATTGATAGAGGTATAAATTATAGACATAATAGATATTATAGATAGAGTTATAAAATGTAGACATAATAGATTTAATAAATATAGGTATAAAATGTAGACATAATAGACATAATAGATATAGGTATAATATATAGGTAAAAAAGATATAATAGATTGAGTTATAAATTATAGACATAATAGATATAATAGATATAGGTATTAAATATAGATAGTATAGATATAATATATATAGGATTAAAATATAGACACAATAGATATAATAAACATAGGTATAAAATATCGAAAGAATATATACAATAGATATTGGTATAAATTATGCACATAATAGATATAATAAAAAAGGTATAAAATAAAAAGAAAATAGATATAATAGAGATATAAAATATAGACATAATAGATATAATAGAGGTAAAAAATATAGACATAATAGATACAATAGATAGAGGTATAAAATATAGACATAATAGATATAATAGATATAATAGAGTTATAAAATATAGACATAATAGATATAGTTGATATTGAAATAAAATATAGTCATTTTATATATATAATAGAGTTAAAAAATACAGACATCATAGATATAATAGATACACGTATGAAGTATAGACGTTATAGATATAATAGAGGTAAAAAATATAGACATAATAGATATAATAGAGTAATAAAATATTGACATAATAGTTATAATAGAGTTATAAAATACAGATATAATAGATATAAACACAATAGATGTAATAGATATAAGTATAAAATATAGCCATAATAGATATAATACACATAAGTATACAATATAGACATAATAGATATAACATATATAGGTTTATAATATAGACATAATAGCTATAATAGATATAGGTATAAAATATAGATAAAATCGATATAATAGATATAGGTATAATAATATTGTTATAGATATAAAATACAGATATAATAGATATAGGTATAAGATATAGACATAATAGATATAATAAATATGGGAGTAAAATATAGACATAATAGATATAGGTATAAAATTTATTCATAATAGATATAATAGATATAGATATGAAATATAGACATAATAGACGTAATAGATATAGGTATAAAATATAGACATAATAGATATAATCGATATAGGTATAAAATGTACACATAAGAGATATAATAGATATAAGTATAAAATATAGACATAATAGACATAATAGACATGCGTATAAAATATAGACATAATAGGTATAATAGATATAGGTATAAAATATGGACAAAATAGATATAATATATATACGTATAAAATATAGATATAATAGATATAATAGATATAGCTATAAAATATAGACATAATAGATATAATAGATAGAGGTATGAAATATAGACATAATACATATAGGTATAAAATATAGACATAATAGATATAATAGGTATAGTTATAAAATATAAACATAATAGATATAGGTATAAAATATAGACACTATATATAATAGATATAGGTATAAAATATAAACATAATAGATATAATACATATAGTTATAAAATATAGATACAACAGATAAAATAGATATAGGTATAAAATATAGATATAATACATATTATAGACATCGGTATAAAATATATATATGAGATATAATCGATATAATATATATTGGCATCAAATACAGATATAATAGAATATTAAGGTATAAAGTATAGATGTAATACATAAAATAGATACAGGTATAAAATATAGATATAATAGATATAGGTGTAAAATATAGACAAAACAGATATAATTGTTACAGGTATAAAATATAGACATAATAGATATGGATATAAAATATAGACATAATAGATATAATAGATATAGGTATGAAATATAGACATGATAGATACAATAGATATAGACATAAGAGATATAATAGATATTGGTATAAAATACAGACATAATAGATATAACAGATATAGGTATAAAATACAGACATAATATATATAATAGATGTAGGTATAAAATATAGACATCATAGATATAATGTATATATATAAAAATTATAGTCATAATAGGTGTAATAGATATAGGTATAAAATACAGACATAATAGATATAATAGATATAGGTATAAAATATAGACATAATAGATGTAATAGATATAGGTAAAAAATATAGACATAATAGATAAAGGAGTAAAATACAGACATCATAGATATAATAGATAAAGGTATGAAATATAGATATAATAGATATAAGTATAAAATATAGATATAATAGATATAATAGAAAAAGGTATAAAATAAAGATATAGATATAGGTAAAAAATATAGATATAATAGATATAATAGATATACGTATAAAATATAAATATATTTCATATAGTCATAAAATATAGATATAATAGATATAATAGATATAGGAATAAAACATAGATAAAATAGATATAATTATAAAATATAAATCTGCTAGATATAATAGATACGGGTATTAAATATAGATATAAGAAATATAGGTATAAAATATAGTTATAAAAGATATAGTTATAAAAAATAGATAGATATAATAGAGGTATAAAATATAGACATAATAGATATAATAGATAGAATTATAAAATATAGATGTAATAGATATAAAAGATGTAGTTATACAATATAGACATAATAGACATAATAGATAATGGTAAAAAATATAGACATAATAGATATAATAGATACAGGTAAAAAATATAGATATAGTGGATATAATAGATATAGGCATAAAATATAGACATAATAGATATAATAGATATAGCTATAAAATATAGACAAAAGAGATATAATAGATATAGGTATAAAATATAGACATAATAGATATAATAGATATAGGTATAAAATATAGACATAATAGATACTATAGATATAGACATAATAGATATAATAGATAGAGGTATAAAATACAGACATAATAGATATAATAGATATCGGTATTAAATATAGACATAATAGATATAATAGATACAGTTATAAAATGTAGACAAAATAGACATAATAGATCGAGGTATAAAATACAGACATAATAGATATAGGCATAATATATAGATATAGTAGATATAATAGACAGAGGTATAAAATTTTGACATAAAAGATATAACAGACATAGGTATAAAATATAGACATAATAGATATAATAGATATAGGTATAAAATATAGGCATAATAGATATAATAGAGGTATAAAATATAGACATAATAGATATAATAGACAGAGTTATAAAATATAGACGTAATAGGTATAAAAGATGTAGTTATACAATATAGACATAATAGACATAATAGATATTGGTAAAAAATATAGCCATAATAGATATAATAGATATAGGTGAAAAATATAGATATAGCGGATATAATAGATATAGGAATAAAATATAGACATAATAGATATAATAGATATAGCTATAAAATATAGACAAAAGGGATATAATAGATATAGGTATAATATATAGACATAATAGATATAATAGATATAGGTATAAAATATAGACATAATAGACACTATAGAAATAGACATAATAGATATAATAGATAGAGGTATAAAATACAGACATAATAGATATAATAGATATCGGTATTAAATATAGACATAATAGATATAATAGATACAGTTATAAAATGTAGACAAAATAGACATAATAGATATAGGTATAAAATACATACATAATAGATACAGGCATAAAATATAGACATAATAGATATAATAGATATAGGTATAATATATAGACATAATATAGGTATAAAATATAGACATAATAATTATAATAGATCTACGTATAAAATATCGATATAATAGATATAATAGATATAGGTATAATATAAAGACTTAATAGATATAGTATATATAGGTATAAAATATAGACATAAAAGGTATAGTAGATAGGGGTATAAAATAAAGACATAATAGATATAGGTATAAAATATAGACATAGTAGATATAATAGAGAGAGTTATAAAATATAGACATAATAGATATAATAGATATTGGTAGAAAATATACACATACTAGATATAGGAATAAAATATAGACATAAGAGATATAGAAATAAAATATAGACATAATAGATACAATAGATATAGTTATAAAATGTAGACATAATTGATATAGTAGATATAGGTATAAAATATAGACATAATAGATAAAACAGATATAGGTTTAAAAATAGACATAATAGATATAATAGATACAGGTATAAAATATAGACAGAATAAATATAACAGGTATAGGTATAAAATATAAACATAATAGATATAATAGATATAGGCATAAAATGTAGACATAATAGATACAGGAATAAAATATAGACATAATAGATATAATAGATATAAGTATAAAATATAGACATAAAAGAAATAATAGATATAGGTATGAAATATAGACATTAAAGATATAATAGATATAGGTATAAAATATAGACATAATAGACACAATAGATAGAGGTATAAAATATAGACATAATAGATATAATAGAGGTATAAAATATAGACATAATAGATATAATAGATATGTATAAAATATAGACATAATGGATATAATATAGACAGAATAGATATAGTAGATATAGGTATAAAAGACAGACATCATAGATATAATAGATAGAGATATAAAATATAGACAAAATAGATATCATAGATAGAGGTACAAAATATTGACATCATAGATATAATAGAGGTATAAAATATAGACATAATAGATATAATTGACAGAGGTATAAATTATAGACATAATTGATATAATAGAGTTTTAAAATGTAGACATAATAGATATAATAGATATAGGTATAAAACGTAGACATAATAGACATAATAGATATAGGTATTAAATATAGACATAATAGATACAATAGATAGAGGTATAAAATATAGGCATAATAGATATCATAGATATAACACATAGAAGTATAAAATATAGGCATAATAAATATAAGAGGTATAATAGATATACGTATAAAATATAGACATAATAGACACAATAGACAGAGGTATAAAATATAGTCATAATAGATATAATAGAGGTATAAAATATAGACATAATAGATATAATAGATATGTATAAAATATAGACATAATGGATATAATATAGACGGAATAGATATAGTAGATATAGGTATAAAAGACAGACATCATAGATATAAGAGATAGAGATATAAAATACAGACAAAATAGATATCATAGATAGAGGTATAAAATATTGACATCATAGATATAATAGAGGTGTAAAATACAGACATCATAGATATAATAGATAGAGGTATGAAGTACAGACGTTATAGATATAATAGAGGTATAAAATATAGACATAATAGATATAATAGAGGTATAAAATATAGACATAATAGATATAATAGATAGAGGGATAAAATATAGACATAATAGTTATGATCGATATAGGTATAAAATATAGACATACTATATATAATACATTTAGGCATAAAATATAGACATAATGGATATAGGTATAAAATATAGACATAATATATATAGTTTTAAAATATACACATAATAAATATAATAGATTTAGGTATAAAATATAGACATAATAGATATCGGTTTAAAATATACACATAACAGATATAATAGATATAGGTATAAAATATAGACATAATAAATATAGATAAAAATGTAGACAATAGATATAATAGATATAGGTATAAAATATAGACATAATAGATATAGGTATGAAATATAGACATAATAGATACATTAGATATAGCTATAAAATATAGACATAATCGATACAGGTATCAAATATAGATATAATAGATAAAATAGATAGAGGTGTAAATACAGATATAATAGATATAGGTGTACAATATAGATATAATGGATATAATAGATATATGTACAAAATATAGACATAATAGATATAATAGATATAGGTATAAAATATAGACATAATATATATAGGTATAAAATAGAGACATAATAGATATAATAGATATAGGTATATCATATAGACATAATAGATATAGGAATAAAATATAGACATAATAGATATAATAGATATAAGTATAAAATTTAGACATAATAGGTATAACAAATATAGGTATAAAATAGACACACAATAGATTTGATATATATAGGTATAAAATATAGACATAATATATATAGGTATAAAATATAGACATAATAGATATAATAGATATAGGTATATCATACAGACATAATAGATATAGGTATAAAATATAGACATAATAGATATAATAGATAAAAGTATAAAATATAGACATAATAGGTATAACAAATATAGGTATAAAATAGAGAAACAATAGATTTGATATATATAGATATAAAATATAGACATAATTAATATAACAGTCGTAGGTATAAAATATAGAAATAACAGATATAATAGATATAGGCACAAAATATAGACATAATAGACATAATAGATAAAGGTATAAAATATAGATGTTATAGATATAGGTAGAAAATATAGATATAATAGATACAGGTATAAAATACAGACATAATAGATGTGATAGATATAGTTATAAAATATAGACATAATAGATATAATAGATATAGGATTAAAATATAGAGAGAAAACATATAATACATATAAGTATAAAATATAGACATAATAGATATAATAGATATAGGTATAAAATATAGACATAATAGATATAGATATAAAATATAGTTATAAGAGCATAGATAGAGGTATAAAATATAGACCTAATAGATATAGGTATAAAATATATACATAATAAATATAAGAGATATAGTTATAAAATATAGACATAATAGTTATAATAGTTATAGGTATAAAATATAGACATAATAGATATAGGTATTATATTTAGACATAATAGATATAATTGATATAGGTATAAAATACAGACATAATAGATATAAAAGATATAGGTATAAAATATACACATAATCGATATAACAGATATAGGTATAAAATATAGACATAATAGATATAGGTATAAAATAGAGACATAATAGATATAATAGATATAGTTATAATATATAGACGTAATAGATATTATAGATATAGGTATAAAATAAAAACATATTAGATATAATAGATATGGGTATGAAATATACACATAATAGATATAATATATATCCGTATGAAATACAGACCAGAAGATATAATAGATATAGGTATAAAATAGAGACATAATAGATATGATATATATAGGTATAAAATATAAACATAATAGATATGATAGATATAGGTATAAAATACAGACATAATACATAAAATAGAAATAGGTATAAAATATGGACATAATAGATATAATAAATATAGGTATAAAACATAGACATAATAGATATAATACATACAGGTATAAAATATAGATATAATAGATATAGGTATAAAATATAGCTATAATAGATATAATAGACATAAGAGATATAATAGATATAGGTATAAAATATAGATATAATAGATATAATAGATATGGGTATCAAATATACATATAATGGATATCTGTAAAATATATAGATATAGTGTATATAATAGATATAGGTATAGAATATAGATATAATAGATATAATAGATATAGGTATAAAATATAGACATAATAGATATAATAGATAGAGGTATAAAATATAGACATAATAGATATAATAGATATAGATATAAAATATAGATATAATAGATATAGGTTTAAAATATAGACTTATTAGATATAATAGTTATAGGTATAAAATATGGACATAATAGATATAATAGACAAAGGTATAAAATATAGACATAATAGACATAGTAAATATAGGCATGAAATATACACATAATATATATAATAGATACACGTATAAAATATAGGCATAATGGACATAGGTATAAAATATACACATAATAGATATAATAGATATAGGTATGAAATATAGACATAATAGATATAAAAGATATAGGTATAAAATATAGACGTAATAGATATAATAGATATTGGTATAAAATGTAGACATAATAGATATAACAGATAGAGGTATAAAATACAGACATAATAGATATCATAGACATGGGAATAAAATGTAGACATTGTAGATATAATAAATATACGTATAAAATATAGACACAGCAGAAATAATAGATATAAGTATAAAATATAGAGATAATAGATATAATAGATATAGGTATAAAAGGTAGACATAATAGATATAATAGATATAGGTATGAAATATAGATATAATAGATATAGGTATAAAATATAGATATAATAGATATAATAGATACAAGTATGAAATATAGATATAATAGATATAGGTGTAAAATATGGATATAATAGATATAATAGATGTAGGTATAAAATATAAATAAAATAGATATAATAGATATAGGTAAAAAATATAGACATACTAGCTATAATGGATATCGTTATGAAATACAGATATAGTAGATATAGTAGATATTGGTATAAAATATAGACCTAATAGATATAATAGATATAGATATAAAATATAGACGTAATAGCTATAATAGATATAGGTATATATTATGGACATAATAGATATAATAAGTGTAGGTATAAAATATAGACATAATAGATATAAAAAACATAGGTATAAAATATAGACATAGTAGATATAATAGAGAGAGGTATAAAATATAGACATAATAGATATAGGTATAAAATATAGACATAATAGATACAATACATACAGGTATAATATATAGACATAATAAATATAATAAATATAGGTTGTAAAATATAGACTTAACAGATATAATTGGTACACTTATAAAATATCGACATAATAGATATAATAGATATACTTATAAAGTATAGACATAATATATATAATAGATATAGGAATAAAATATACACATCATAGTTTTAATAGATATAGGTGTAAAATATAGACATAATAGATAAAATAGTTATAGGTATAAAATATAGACACAATAGGTATAATAGATATAGGTATAAAATGTAGACATAATAGATATAATAGATAGAGGTATAAAATATAAACATAATAGATATAATAGACACAGGAATAAAATATAGACATAGTAGATCTAATAGATATAGGTATGAAATATAGACATAGTAGATATAATAAAAATAGGTATAAAATATAGACATAATGGATATAATATAGCTCTAAAATATAGACATAAGAGATATAGGTATAAATTAAAGACATAATAGAAATAATAGATATAGGTATAAAATATAGACATAATAGATATAATAGACGTAGGTATAAAATATAGACATAATAGATGTAATAGGCATAAGAATAAAATATACATATAAAAGATATAGAAAAAAATATAGATATAATAGTTATAATAGATACAGGTATGAAATATACATATAATAGATATAATTATAACATATAAATATAATAAATATAATAGATATAGTTATGAAATATAGGCATAATAGATATAATAAGTATAGGTATAAAATATAGACATAATAGATACAATAGATTAGGTATGAAATAAAGACATAATAGATATTGGAATGAAATATAGACAAAATAGATACAACAGATACAGTTAAAATATAGACATAATAGATATAATAGATATAGGTATAAAATATAGACATAATAGATATTATAGATACAGGTATAAAATATAGACATAATAGATATAACAGATAAACGTATGAAATATAGACATAGTAGATATAATAGATATAGGTATAAAATATAGAAATAATAGATACAGGTATAAAATATAAATATAATGGATATAATAGATAAAGGTATGAAATACAGACATAATAGATATAGTAGATACAGGGATAAAATATACACATTATAGGTATAATAGATAAAGGTATAAAATATAGACATAATACATATAATAGATACAGGTATAAAATATCGATATAATAGATATACGGGTGAAATATAAACGTAAAAGATAGAATAGATAAAGGTATAATAAATAGACATAATATATATAATACACACACGAATAAAATATAGACATGGTAGATATAATAGATATAGATATAAAATATAGACATAATAGGTATAGGTATAAAATATGGACATAATAGATATCTTAGAAAGAGGTATAAAATATAGACATAATAGATATAATAGATATAGGTATGAAATACAGACATAATAGAAACTATAGATGTAGGTATAAAATGTAGACATAATAGATGTAATAGACATAGGTATAAAATATAGACATAATAGATACAATAGATATCGGTATAAAATATAGACATAAAAGATATAATAGATGGGGTATAAAATATAGGCAGAATAGATATAGGTATAAAATAAAGACATAATAGAGATAGGTATAAAATACAGACATAATAGATATAATAAATATAGGTATAAAATATAGGTTTAATGGAGATAGGTATAAAATATAGACATAATAGATATGATATATAGGTATAAAATATAGACATAATAGATATAATAGATATAGGTATAAAATATAGATATAATAGATATAGATATAAAATATACATATAATAGATATAACAGATACAGGAATAAAATATAGATATCATAGGTATAATTATAAAAAATTAATATAATAGATATAATAGATATAGGTTTAAAATAGAGATACAAGCGATATAGGTATAAAATATAATTGTAATAGATATAGATGTAAAATATAGATATAATAGATATAAGAGATATAGGTATAAAATATAGACATAATAGATGTAATAGATATAGGTATAAAATATAGAAATAAAAGATATAATAGAGGTATAAAATATAGACATAATAGATAGAATTGATAGAGTTATAAAATATACACATAATAGATATAATAAATGGATAAAATATGGACATAATAGATATAATAGGTATAGGTATAAAATATACACATAATAGATATAATAGATAAAGGAATAAAATATAGACATAATGGATATAATAGATATACGTGTAAAATATGGACATAATAGATATAATAGAAATAGGTATAAAATATAAACATAATATATATAATAGATATAGGTATAAAATATAGACATAATAGATATAATAGATATAGGTATGAAATATAGACATAATTGATATCGGTGTAAAATAGAGACAGAATAGATATAACAGATAAACTTCTAAAATATAGACATAATAGATATAATAGACATAGGTATAAAATATAGACATAATAGATATAATAGATATCGGTATAAAATATAGTCATAATAGATATAACAGATATAGTTAAAATATAGACATAATAGATATAATAGATATAGGTATAAAATATAGACTTAATAGATATTATAGATACAGGTATAAAATATAGACATAATATATATAATAGATAGAGGTATAAAATGTAGAAATAATAGGTACAGGTATAAAATATTGTTATAATGGATATAATAGATATAGGTATAAAATACAGACATAATAGATATACTATTTATAGGTATAAATTATAGACATTATAGGTATAATAGATATAGGTATAAAATATAGACATAATACATATACTAAATACAGGTATAAAATATAGATATAATGGATATACGTATAAAATATAAACATAAAAGGTAGAAGAGATATAGGTATAAAAAATAGACATAATATATATAATACATATACGAATCAAATATATAGAAGATATAAAAGATATAGATATAAAATATAGACATAATAGATATGGGTATAAAATATACACACAATAGACATAATAGGTATAGGTATAAAATATAGACATAATAGATATAATAGATACACGTAGAAAATATAGACATAGTAGATATAATAGAGGTATAAAATATAGACATAATAGATATAATCGATATAGGTATAAAATATAGACATAATAGATATAATCGATATTGGTATCAAATATAGACATAATAGATATAATAGATCGAGGTATAAAATATAGACATAATAGATACAGGTAAAAAATATAGACATAAGAGATATAATAGATAAAGTTATAAAATATAGGCATAAGGCCGGGCGCGGTGGCTCAAGCCTGTATTCCCACTACTTTGGGAGGCCAAAATGGGCGGATCACGAGGTCAGGAGATCGAGATCCTCCTGACTAACTCGGTGAAACCTCGTCTTTACGAAAAATTCAAAAAAATAGCCGGGCGAGGTGGCAGGCGCCTGTAGTCCCAGCTACTCGGGAGGCTGAGGCAGGAGAATGGCTTAAACCCGGAAGGCGGAGCTTGCAGTAAGCTGAGATCCGGCCACTGCACTCCAGCCTGGGCGACAGAGCGAGACTCTGTGTCAAAAAATAAAAAATAAAAGCATAAAATAAAATATAGGCATAAGACTTATAATAGATATAGGTATAAAATATAGAAATAATAGATATAGGCATGAACTATAGACATAATAGATATAATAGACATAAGTATAAAATATAGACATAATATCTATACGTATAAAATATAGACATAATAGATATAATAGACATAGGTATAAAATATAGACATAATAGATATAATAGACATAGGTATAAAATATAGACATAATAGATATAAGAGATACAGGTATAAAATATAGACATAAGAGATATAGGTACAAAATATAGACATAAGAGATATAATAGATATAGGTATAAAATGTAGACATAATGGATATCATAGATACAGGTATAAAATATAGACATAATAGATATAATAGATACACGTATAAAATGTAGACATAATAGATATAATAGATATAGGTATAAAATATAGAATTAATGGATATAATAGATATACGTATAAAATATAGACATAGTAGATATAATAGATATAGGTATGAAATATATACATAATAGATATAGGTATAAAATATAGACCTAATAGATATAATAGATATAGCTATAAAATATACACAAAATAGATATAATAGATATAGTTATAAAATATAGACAAAATAGACATAATAGATATAGGTATAAAATATAGACCTAATAGATATAATAGATAGAGGTATAAAAGGTAGACATAATAGATATAATAGATAGAGGAATAAAATATAGACATAATAGATATAATAGATATAGGTATAAAATATAGACATAATAGATATAATAGATATAGGTATAAAATATAGATATAAGAGATATAGATATAAAATATACATATAATAGATATAACAGATACAGGAATAAAATATAGATATCATAGGTATAATTATAAAAAATTAATATAATAGATATAATAGATATAGGTTTAAAATAGAGATACAAGAGATATAGGTATAAAATATAATTGTAATATAGATGTAAAATATAGATATAATAGATATAAGAGATATAGGTATAAAATATAGACATAATAGATGTAATAGGTATAGGTATAAAATATAGATATAAAAGATATAATAGAGGTATAAAATATATACATAATAGAATTGATAGAGATATAAAATATACACATAATAGATATAATAAAGGTATAAAATATGGACATAATAGATACAATAGATATAGGTATAAAATATAGATATAATAGATACAATAGATATAGTTATAAAATATAGACATAATAGATATAATAGACATAGGTATAAAATGTAGACAGAATAAATATAATAGATATCGGTATAAAATATAGACATAATTGATATAATAGATATAGGTATAAAATATACACATAATAGATATAATAGATAAAGGAATAAAATATAGACATAATAGATATAATAGATATACTTATAAAATATGGACGTAATAGATATAATAGATATAGGTATAAAATATAGACATAATAGATATAATAGATATAGGTATAAAATATAGACATAATAGGTATAATAGATATAGGTATGAAATATAGACATAATTGGTATCGGTGTAAAATAGAGACAGAATAGATATAACAGATATACTTCTAAAATATAGACACAATCGTTATAATAGTTATAGGTATAAAATATTGACATAAGAGATATAGGTATAAAATATAGACATAACAGATATAATAGACACAGGTAAAAAATATAGACATAATAGATATAATAGATATCGGTATAAAATATAGACATAATAGATATAACAGATATAGTTAAAATATAGACATAATAGATATAGTAGATGTAGGTATAAAATGTAGACATAATAGATATTATACATACAGGTATAAAATATAGACATAATATATATAATAGATACAGTTATAAAATATAGAAATAATAGATACAGATATAAAATATAGTTATAATGGATATAATAGATATAGGTATAAAATACAGACCTAATAGATATAATAGATATAGGTATAAAATATACATAATATAAATAGATATAATAGATATAGGTATAAAATATAGACATAATAGACATAATAGATATAGGTATAAAATATAGACCCAATAGATATAATAGATAGAGATATAAAATGTAGACATAATAGATATAATAGATAGAGGTATAAAATATAGACATAATAGATATAATAGATAGAGGTATAAAATATAGACATTATAGATATAATAGATATAGGTATAAAATATAGACATAATAGATATAATCGATAAGGGTATAAAATATAGACATAATACATAATAGATATAGGTATAAAATATAGACATAATAGATATAATATACATACGTAAAAAATATACGCATAATAGATATAATAGTTATAGGTATAAAATATAGACATAATAGATATAATAGATATAGGTATAAAATATAGATATAATAGAAATAATACATATAGGTTTAAAATACAGACATAATAGGTATAGGCATCAAATATAGACATAATAGATATAATAGATATAGGTAAAACAATACAGACATTATGGATAACATAGATATTGGTATAAAATATAGACATAATAGATATAGGTATGAAACACAGACATAATAGATATAATAGTTATCGGTATAAAATATAGACATAATAGATATGATATATATAGGTATAAAATACAGACATAATAGATATGATAGATATAGGTATAAAATATAGACATAATAGATATCATAGATGGAGGTATAAAATATATACATAATAGATAAAATAGATATAGGTATAAAATATAGACATAATAGATATAATAGATATGGGTATAAAATATAGATATAGAAGGTATAACTGATATAGGTATCAAATATACACAAACTATATATGATAGATATAGGTAAATTATAGACATAAGAGATATATGTATAAAATATAATCATAATAGATACAATAATTATAGTTATAAAATATAGACATAATACACATAATAGACAGAGTTATAAAATATAGACATAACAGATGTAATAGATTAGAGGTGTAAAATATAGACATAATAGATATAAGAGATAGAGGTATAAAATATAGACATGATAGATAGATATAGGTGTAAAATATAGACATAATAGATATAATAGATACTGGTATAAAACATAGACATAATAGATATGGTAGATATAGGTATATAATATAGACATAATAGATACGTTAGATATAGGTATCAAATAAAGACAAAATCGATATAGGTATCAAATATAGACATAATAGATATAATAGATATAAATATAAAATACAGATATAATACATAAAATAGATGGAGGTATAAATATAGACATAATAGAAATAGGTATAAAATATAGATAGAATGTATATAATAGATATAGGTATAAAATACGGACATCATACATATAATAGATAGAAATATAAAATATAGACAAAATAGATATAATAGATAAAGTTATAAAATATAGACATCATAGATATAATAGATAGAGGTGTAAATATAGACATCATAGATATAATTGAGAGCGGTATAAATTATAGACATAATAGATATAATAGATAGAGTTATAAATGTAGACATAATAGGTATAATAGATATGGGTATAAAATGTAGAGCTAATAGACATAATAGACATAGGTATAAAATATAGACATAATAGATATAACAGATATAGGTATAAAATATAGATAGAATAGATATAATAGATATAGGATTAAAATATAGACACAATAGATATAATAGACATAGGTATAAAATATCGAAAGAATATATATAATAGATATAG
Source organism: Rhinopithecus roxellana (assembly GCF_007565055.1). NCBI lineage: Eukaryota > Metazoa > Chordata > Mammalia > Primates > Cercopithecidae > Rhinopithecus > Rhinopithecus roxellana. The sequence continues at coordinate 49,629 of NW_022144679.1, forward strand.
GTATAAATTATGCACATTATAGATATAATAGATAGAGGTATAAAATAAAAACCAAATAGATATAATAGATAGAGGTATAAATAGAGACATAATAGATATCATACATATAATAGATAGAGGTATACAATATAGGCATAAATAAATATAGAGATATAATAGATTTATAAAACATAGACACAAGAGATATAGTAGATATTGAAATAAAATATACACATTATCGATATAATAGAGGTAAAAAATATAGACATCCTAGATAATAATAGATAGAGGTATGAAGTACAGAAGTTAAAATTATAATAGAGGTATAACTATAGACATAATAGATATAAAAGAGGTATAAAATATAGACCAAAATTGATATAAGAGTAGAGGATAAAATATAAACATAATAGTTATAAGTAGATGGAGATATAAAATATAGATATCGTAGATATAATCCATATAGGTATTAAATATAGACATAATTAATATATAGATATGGTAATTAAATAGAGACATAATATATATATATATAGATATAAAATATAGACATAACAGATATAATGGATATACGTATAGAATATAGACAAAATAGATATAATAGATATAGATAGAATATATAGACATAACAGATATAATAGATATACGTATGATATATGACATAATAGATATAATAGATATAGATATAAAATACAGACAAAATACATATAGGTACACAATGGAGAATAAATATAATAGATTTAGATATGAAAAATACACATAATAGACAAAATAGATATAGGAAAATATAGACATAATAGACATAATAGATACAGGTATAAAATATGGACATAATAGATATAATAGATATAGGTATTAAATATAATAATAAATATAGGTATAAAATATAGACATAATAGATACAATAGATACATATAAAATATAGATGTGATAGATATAGGTATAAAATATAGATAAATAGATAATTCACATAGGTATAAAATATAGACACAATAGATATAATAGATACAGGTATAAAATATAGATATAACAGGTAAAATAGATATAGATATAAAATATAGATATAAGAGTTATAGGTATAAAATATAGATATAATAGATATAATAAATATAGGTATAAAGTATAGACCTAAGAGATATGAGATATAGTTATAAAATATGGACATAATAGATATAATAGATATAAGTATAAAATATAGACATAAGGGATATCATAGACAGTTATAAAATATAGATATCATAGATATAATAGATATAGGTATAAAATATAGACATAATAGATATAATTGATAGAGTTATAAAATATAGACATAATAGATATAATAGATAGAGGGATAAAATATAGACATAATAGATATAATAGATATAGGTATAAAATACAGACATAATAGATATAATAGATATCGGTATAAAATATAGACATAATAGATATATTAGATTTAGGTATAAAATGTAGACGTAATAGATATAGGTATAAAATATAGACATAATAGATATAATAGATGTAGGCATGAAATAGAGACATAATAGATATAATAGATATAGGTATAAAATAGACACATAACTATAATAAATATACGTATAAAATAAAGACATAATAGATATAATAAATATAGATATGAAATATAGACAAAATAGATATAGGTACACAATATAGACATAATATATATAATAGATTTAGGTATTAAATATACAATAATAGATATAATTGATACAGGTATAAAATATAGACATAATAGACATAATAGATATAGGTATAAAATATAGACATAAAAGATATAATAGATACAGGTATAAAATAAAGACATAAGAGGTATAATTGATATAGGTATAAAACATAGACATAATCGATATAATATATATGGGTATAAAATATAGACATAATACATATGATAAATATGGGTATAAAATATAGACATAATAGTTATAATTGATATAGGTATAAAATACAGACATAATAGATACAGGTATAAAATATAGACCTAATAGATATAGGTAAAAATATAAACATAATAGATATAATAGATATAGATACAAAATAGAGACATAATAGATATAATATAGGTATAAAATATAGACATATTAGATATAATAGATACAGGTATAAAATATAGATATAATAGATATAAGTATAAAATATAGACATAATAGATATACGTATAAAAAACAGATATAATAGATACAGGTAAAAAATATAGACAATAGATATAATAGATATAGGTATAAAATATAGATATATATATATATAAAATAAAAAAATATAAATATAATAGATATAATTGACATAGTTAAAAAACATAGATATAATGTAGGTAGGTATAAAATATGGTTATAATAGATATAGGTATATAAAATATATATAATAGATATAGGTAAAATATAGACATAATAGCTATAACAGATATAGTTATAAATATAGACATAATAGTTATAATAGATACAGGTATAAAATATACACATAATAGATATAGGTATAATATTTAGACATAATAGATTTAATAGATATAGGTAAAAAATATAGATATAAGAGATATAATTATAAAATATAGACATAATAGATATAAAAGATACAGGTATAAAATATAGACATAGATATAGGTATAAAATATAGACAAAAATAGATAATAGATACAGTTATAAAATATAGACATAATAGATATAATAGATATAGGTATAAAATAAGACATAAAAGATATAGTTATAAAATACAGACGTAATAGATAGAGGTATAAAATATAGACAGAATATATAATAGATAACGGTATAAAATATAGACCATAATAGAGTTAGAGATATTGGTATATAAAAT
>NW_022144680.1:0-11383 GCF_007565055.1 Rhinopithecus roxellana
AGACATAATAGATATAGGTATAAAATATATACATCATAGATATAATAGACATAGCTATGAAATACAGACATAATAGATATTATAGATATAGGTATAAAATATAGACAAAATAGATGTAGTAGACATAGGAATAAAATATAGACATAATAGATATAATAGCTATCGGTAAAATAAATAGACAGATATAATAGATGGGGAATAAAATATATTTAAATAGATATAGGTATAAAATATCGATATAAAGATATAATAGATATATGTATAATATATATAAGTAGGTATAAAAATAGATATAATAGATATAATTATAAATAAAAATATAATAGATATAATATATAAAGTTTATATTAGATATATAGATATCGGTATTTAGTTCTATAAGATATAGGTATAAAATATAGACATAATAAATAGTAGATAAGGTATCAAATATAGACATAATAGATATAGTAGATATAGGTATGCACTATAGACGTAATTGTATAATAAATTAGGTATATAATATGACATAATAGGTATAATAGACATAGATAAAATACAGACATAATAGTTATAATAAATATAGGTATAAAATATAGACATAATAGATATACGTATAAAATATAGATATAAGAGATATAATAGATATAGGTACAAAATAGAGACAATAAGAGGTATAAAATATAAACATAATAGATACAATAGATATAGTTTCAATATAGACATCATAGATATAATGGATATAGGTATAAAATATAGACATAATAGATATAGGTATAACATATAGATATAATAGATACAGGTATGATATTTAGACATAATAGATGTATAGATATAGGTATAAAATATATAGACATAATAGATATATAGACATAGGTATAAAATATAGACATAATAGATATACTAGATATAGGTTTAAAATACAGACATAATAGATATGAGATACAGGTACAAAATATAGATACAATAGATATAGTATAAAATATAGATATAATAGATATAATAGATATATTATAAAAAATAGATATAATAGATACGGTATAAATATAGTCAATAGATAAAATATATATAGATATGAATATAGTATAAATATTTATAACTATAATTATAATAAATATAAATACAATAGGAAAAAATAGATATAATGTATATACGTATAAAATATAGTTATAATAGATATAAGTTTAAAATATAGATATACTACATATAATATATATAGGCATAAAATATAAACATAATAGATATGATAGATATATGTACAAAATATAGATATAATAGATATAGTGGATATAGGTATAATATATAGATATAATAGATATAGGTATAAAATATAGATATAGCGGATAATAGATATAGGCATAAAATATATACATAATGGATAAAATAGATATAGACATAAAATATAGACATAATAGAGATAATAGATAAAGATAAAAAATATGGACCTAATAGATATAGGTATAAAGTATAGACACAATAAATATAATAGATATAGGTATAAAATATAGACATAAGAGGTATAAGAGATATAGGTATAAAATATAGACATTATAGATATAATAGATATAGGTATGAAATATAGACATAATAGATATGGGTATAAAATATAAACATAATAAATATAATAGATATAGGTATAAAATATAGCCGTAAGAGATATAATAGATATAGGTATAAAATATAGACATAATAAATATATTAGATATAGCTTTAAATATAGACATAATAGATATAGGTAAAAATATAGACATAATAGATATAGGTATAAAATATAGACATAATAGATATAATAGATATAGGTATGAAATATAGACATAATAGATATAATAGAAAAAGGTATAAAATATAGACATAATAGATATAGGTATAAAATATAGATATAATAGATATAATAGATATAGGTATAAACTTAGACATAATAGATATAATAGACATAGGTATAAAATATAGACATAATAGATACAATATATAGACATAATAGATACAATAGATATAGGTATAAAATATAGACAAAATAGATATAATAGATACAGGTATAAAATGTTGACATAATAGATATAATAGATATAGGTATAAAACATAGACATCATAGATATAGGTATCAAGTCTAGATATAATTGATACAATAGATATAGGTATGAAATATAGATATAATAGATAAAATAGATATAGGTATAACATATAGACATAACAGATATAATAGATATAGGAATAAAATATAGACATAATAGAAGTAATAAATATAGGTATAAAATATAGACATCATAGATATAATAGATATACGTATAAAATACAGACTAATAGATATAATAGACATAGGTATAAAATATACACATAATAGATATAATAGATATAGGTATAAAATATAGACACAATAGATATAGGTATAAAATATAGATATAAAGACATAATACATATACGTATAAAATATACACAGATAGATATCATAGATATAGGTGTAAAATATAGACATAATAGTTATAGATATGAAATATGGACATAGTATATATAATGGATATAGATATAAAATATAGACATAATATATACTTATTAAATATAGTCATAATAGATATAATAAATATAGGGGTAAAATATAGACATAACGTATAGTTATAAAATATAGACAATAGTTAAAATAGATATAGGTATACAATATAGACAAATAGATATAGGTATAATATTTAGAAATAATAGATATAATAGATATATGTATAAATATACACATAATAGATATAATAGATATAGGAATGAAATATAGACATAATAGATATAGGTATGAAATAGAGACATAATACATATAATAGATATAGTTATAAAATACAGACGTAATAGATATTATTGATATAGGTATGAAATATAAACATAAGAGATATAATAGATATGGGTATAAAATATAGACAGGAGATATAATAGATATGGGTATGAAATACAGACATAGGAGATATAATAGATATAGGTATAAAATATAGACAAAACAGATATGATATATATAGGTATAAAATATAGACATTATAGATATGATAGATATACGTATAAAATACAGACATAATACATATAATAGATATAGGTATAAAATATAGACATAAAAGATATAATAGACCTAGGTATAAAACGTAGACAAAATAGATATAACAGATACAGGTATAAAATATAGATATAATAGATATAGGTATAAAATATAGATATAATAGATAGACATAATAGATATAATAGATATAGGTGTAAAATATAGATATAATAGATATAATGGATATGAGTATCAAATATACATATAATAGCTATAGGTATAAAAAATAGATATAGTGGATATAATAGATATAGGTATAAAATACAGACATAATAGATATAGGTATAAAATATATACATAATAGATATAATAGACTAAGATATAAAATATAGACATAATAGATATAATATATATTGGTATAAAGTATAGACATAGTAGATATAGTTATAAAATATAGACATTATAGATTTAATAGATATAGGTATAAAATATAGACATAAGAGGTATAATAGATATATTTATAAAATATAGACATAATAGATATAAGAGTTATAGTATAAAATATAGGACATACTAGATATAGGTATAACCTATAAAATAATAGATATAATAGATATAGCTATGAAATACAGACATAATAGATTTATAGATATAGGTAAAATATAGACAAATAGAGTAGTAGACATAGGAATAAAATTACCCCATAATAGATATAATAGATATCGGTTATACAATATAGACATATAAGCTATAATAGCTGGGGTTAAAAATATATTTAAATAGATATAGGTATAAAATATCGATATAAAAGATATAATAGATATATGTATGAAAAATAGATATAATAGATACAGGTATAAAATTAGACTATAGATATAATAGATATAGCTATAAAATACAGATATAATAGATAAATTATCAAATATAAATATAATAGATATAATATATCAAAGTTAGAAAATATAGATATAATAGATATAGGTATAAAATATAGTTATAATAGATATAGGTATAAAATATAGACATAATAAATATAGTAGATATAAGTATCAAATATAGACATAATAGATATAGTAGATATAGGTATACACTACAGACGTAATTGATATAATAAATATATGAATAAAATATAGACATAATAGGTATAATAGACATAGGTATAAAATACAGACATAATAGTTATAATAAATGTAGGTATAAAATACAGACATAATAGATATACGTATAAAATATAGATATAATAGATATCAGTATAAAATATAGATATAATAGACATACATATAAAATATAGATGTAATAGATACAGGTAAAAAATATAAACAATAGATATAATAGATACAGATATAAAATATAGATAATAGATATAATTTTAAAAATAAATATATTAGTTATAATTGATATAGGTAAAAAACATAGATGTAATGTATATACATATAAAATATGGTTATAATAGATATAGGTATAAAATATAGATATAATAGATATAATAGATACAGGTATAAAATATAGACATAATACCTATAACAGATATAGTTATAAAATATAGACATAATAGTTATAATAGATATAGGTATAAAATATACACATAATAGATATAGGTAGAATATTAGACTTAATAGATATAATAGATATAGGTATAAAATATAGACATAATAGATATAATAGATACAGGCATAAAATATAGATACAATAGACAGGTATAATATATAGACATAATACATATAATAGATATAGGTATAAAATATGGACATAATAGATATAACAGATATAGTTATAAAATATAGACATAATAGATATAGGTATAAAATATAGATATAATAGATATAATAGATACAGGTATAAACTATAGACATAATAGATAATAGACATAGGTATAAAATATAGACATAATAGAAACAATATATATCGACATAATAGATATAATAGATATAGGTATAAAATATCGACATAATAGATATAGGTATAAAACATAGACTAATTGATATAATAGATATGGGTAAAAAATATAGAAATAATAGTTTTAGGTATAAAATATAGTCATAATAGATATAATATATATAGGTATAAAATTTAGTAATAATAGATATAGGTATAAAATTGAGACATAATAGATATAGGTATAAAATAGAGACATAATTGTTATAATAGATATAGTAAAAATATAGACATAATAGATAGGGGTAAAATATAGACATAATAATTATAATAGATATAGGTATAAAATATTGACATAGATATAGGAACAAAATATAGACATAATAGTTATAATAGATATAGGTAAGATATATAGACATAATAGATATAGTAGGTATGGGTTTAAAATAAAGACAAAAGCATAATAGATATAGGTATAAGATACAGACATGATAGATATAATAGATATAGGTACAAAATACAGACATAATGAATTTAATAGATAGAGGTATAAAACATGGATATAATAGATATAATAGATATAGGTATAAAATACAGACATAGTAGATATAATACATATTGGCATAATATATAGACATTATGGATATCATTGATAAAGATATAAAATATAGTCATAATAGATATAATAGATATAGGTATAAAATATAGACAGAGTAGATAGAATAGATATAGGTATAAAATATAGACATAATAGATATAATAGATAAGGTATAAAATATAGACATAATAGACATAATAGATATAGGTATAAAATATAGAGATAATAGATATAGGTAAAATATATAGACATAATAGATATAGGTATAAAATATAGACATAATAGATATAGGTATAATATTTAGACATAATAGATATAATAGATATAGGTATAAAATATAGATATAATAGATATAATCGATATAGGATAATATATATACATAATAGATATAGGTATAAAATATAGACATAATAGATATAATAGATATAGGTATAAAATATAGACATAATAGATATAATAGATATAGGTATAACATATAGATATCATAGATATCATAGATATATGTATAAAATATAGATATAATCGCTATAGGTATAAAATACAGATATAATAGATATAATAGATGTAGGTATAAAGCATAGACAAAAGATATAATAGATGTAGGTATAAAATATGAATAAAATAGATATAGGTATGAAATATAACCAACATTTATAATGGATATACGTATAAACTATAGACATAATACAAAGAGGCATAAAATGTAGACATAATAGATATAATAGGTATAGTTATAAATATAAACATAATAGATATAGGTATAAAATATAGACAGAATATAAATAATAGATAAAGGTATGGAATATAGACATAATAGATATAGTCATAAAATATAGACATTATAGATATAATAGATGTAGGGATAAAATATAGATACAATAGATATAATAGATATAGGAATAAAATATAGATATAATAGATAATATAGACATAGGTATAAAATATATAAATAATAGATATAATCGATATAATAGATATTGGCATAAAATACATATATAATAGAATAATACAGGTATAAAGTATAGATGCAATACACATAATAGATACAGGTGTAAAATATAGATATAATAGATATAGGTATAAAATACATTCATATTAGATATAATAGATAGAGGTATAAAATATAGACAAAATAGATATAATAGTTATAGGTGTAAATATAGACATCATAGATATAGATATACAATATAGATATAATAGATATAGGTATAAAATATAGACATATTAGATATAATAATTATAGGTATAAAATATAGACATAAAAGATTATAATAGATATAGGTAAAAATATACACAAAATAGATATAATAGTTATAGGTATAAAGTAAAGACATAATAGATATAGATATAAAATATAAACATAATAGATATAGGTATAAAATATAGACATATTAGATATAATCATTATAGTTATAAAATATACACATAATAGATATAATACATATAGGTATAAAATATAGAAAAAATAGATATAATAGTTATAGGTAAAAAATATAGACATAATAGATGTAATATATATAGGTATAAAATACAGACATAATAGATATACGTATAAAATACAGACAAAATAGATATAACAGATATAGGTATAAAAAATAGACATAATATATATAATAGATATAGGTAAAATATAGACATAATAGATATAACAGATATAGGTGTCAAATATAGACATCATACATATAATAGATATAGGTATAAAATATAGATAAAAGAGATATAATAGATATAGGTACAAAATATAGATATAAGAGCTATAGGTATAAAATACAGACATAATAGATATAGGTTTAAAATATAGATATAATAGATATATTAGATATAGCTAAAAATATAGACATAATAGATTAATAGATATAGGTATGAAATATAGACATAATAGATAAAATAGATATAGGTATAAAATATAGACATTATAGATATAGTATAAAATATAGACAAAATAGATATAGGTATGAAATATAGACATAGATATAATAGATATAGGTATAAAATATAAACATAATAGATATAATAGAGATGGGTTTAAAATATAGACGTAATAGGTATAATAGATATAGGGTAAAATATAGACATAGTAGATATAATAGATATAGGTATAAAATATAGACAAAATAGATATAGGTATAAAATATAAACATATATATAATAGATATAGGTATAAAATATAAACATAATAGATATAATAAAGATGGGTATAATATATTGATGTAAAAGATATAATAGATATAGGTGTAAAATATAGACATAGTAGATATAATAGATAGGTATAAAATATAGACATAATGGATATAATAGATATAGGTATAAATTATAGACATAATAGATATATTAGAAACAGGTATAAAATATAGACATAATAGATATAGGTATTAAATATAGACATAATAGATATAATCGAAATAGGTATATAATGTTGACATAATAGATATAATAGATATAGGTATCAAATATAGACATAATAATTATATAGATATAGTTATAAAATATAGACATAATAGATATAGGTACAAAATATAGACATAATAGTTATAATAGACATAGGTATGAAATATAGACATAATAGATATAATACTATAGCTTTAAAATAAAGACATAATAGATATAATAGATAAGGTCCAAAATATAGACATAATAGATATAATGCATATAGGTTTAAAATATAAACATAATAGATATAATAGATAGTATAAAATATGGACATAATAGGTATAATAGATATATGTATAAGATATAGATAACAGATATAATAGATACAGTATAAAATATATATAATCGATATAATAGATATAGGTATAAAATATAGACATAATAGATAAAATAGACAAAGGTATAAAATATATACATAATTGATATAGGTATAAACAACAGACAAAATAGATATAGGTATAAATTATGGACATCGACACATAGAATAGGTATAAAATATAAAACATAATAGACATAATAGATATTGGTATAAAATATAGACATAATATATAATAGATATAGATAAAATATAGACATAATAGATATAAGAGATATAGGTATAAAATATGGACATAATTGATATAATAGATAGGTATAAAAGATAGACATAATAGATATAATAAATATAGGTATAAAATAGAGACATAGAGATATAATAGATATAGGAATAAAACATAGACATAATTGAAATAAGTTTAAATATAGACAAAATAGATATAGGTATAAAATATAGACATAGATATAATAGATATAGGTAATAAAGTATAAACACAATAGATAACAAGAGATGGGTATAAAATATAGACGTAATAGATAAATAGATATAGGTGTAAAATATAGACATAGTAGATATAATAGATATAGGTATAAAATATAGACATAATAGATATCATAGATATAGATATAAAATATAAACATAATAGATATAGGTATAAAATATAGACAGTAGATATATAATTATCGGAATAAAATATAGACATAATAGATATAATAGATATAGGTATAAAATATAGACAAAATAGATATAATATTTTTAGTATAGAAATATACACATAATAGATATAGATATAAAATATAGACATAATAGATATAAGCAGATATAGGTATATAAAATATGGACATAATTGATATAGTAGATATAGTTATAAATATAGACATAAACAGATATAATAGATATAGGTATAATATAGACATAATAGTTATAATACATATAGGTATAAAATATAGATATAATAGATAAAATAGATATAGATACAAAATATAGACATAATAGAATAGTAGATAGAGGAATAAAAATAGAAATAATAGATTATAATAGATATAAATATACAATATAGACATAATAGATATATAGATATAGATATGAAATATAGACATAATAGATATCGCATAAAATATAGACTAATAGATATAATAGATATAGGTATAAAATATAGACATAATTGATATAATAGTATAGGTATAAAATATAGACAAAACAGATATGGTATAATACAGACAAAATAGATATAATAGTTATAGGTTTAAAATATAGAATATTAGATATAATAGATATAGGTACAAATATAGACAGAGTAGATATAATAGATATAGGTAAATAAAATAGACATAATAGATATCGGATAAAATAGAGACATAATAGATATAATAGATATAGGTATAATATATAGACATAGTGGTATAAAAAATATAGGTATGAATATAGAATAATAGATATAGGTATAAATGTAGACTTATAGATATAATATAGGTATATAAATATAGACATAATAGATATAATAGATATAGCATAAAATATAGAATAAGAGATATAATCCATATGGGTATAAAATATACATATAATAGATATAGGTATAAAAGGTAGACATTGACCGGGCGCGGTGGCTCAAGCCTGTAATCCCAGCACTTTGGGAGGCCGAGACGGGCGGATCATGAGGTCAGGAGATCGAGACCATTGGCTAATACGGTGAAACCCCGTCTCTACTAAAAAATACAAAAAACTAGCCGGGGCGACGAGGCGGGCGACTGTATTCCCAGCTACTCGGGAGGCTGAGACAGGAAAATGGCGTGAACCCGGGAGGCGGAGCTTGCAGTGAGCGGAGAGCCGGCCACTGCACTCCAGCCTGGGCAGCAGAGCAAGACTCCGTGTCAAAAAAAAAAATATATATATATATATATATATATATAGACATAATAGATATAGGTATAAAATATAGACATAAATGATATGTATAAAATATAGACATAAAGAGATAGGTATAAAATATAGACATAATAAAGATATAGGTTTAAAAATGTAGACATAATAGATATAATAGATATAGGTAAAAAATATAGACATAATAGATACAGGTATAAAATATAAACAGAATAGATACAACAGATACAGTTATACAATATAGAGATAATAGTTATAAGAGATAGGTATAAAATATAGACATAATAGGTATAGGTATAAAATAAAGACATAGATATAGGTAAAAATACAGACATCATAGATATAGGTATAATATATAGACATAATAGATTTAATAGTATATGGTAAAATACTGACATAAAAGATATAATAGATATAGGTGTACAATAGGACATAAAAGATATAATAGATATAGGCATAAAATGTAGAAATAATAGAGATAGGTATAAAATAGATATAATAGACACAGGTATAAATATAGACATAATATATATGATAGATATAAGTATAAAAATATAGAAATAATAGTATAAAGATATAGGTAAAAAATAATGACAGAATAGATATAATAGACATAGGTATAAAATATAGACAAAATAGATATAATAGATACAGGTGAAAAATATAGATATAATAGATATAAGTATAAAATATAGACATAATAGATAAAATAGAAATACTATAAAATATAAATATAATCGATATAGATATAAAATATAGATATAATAGATATATAGATACAGGTATAAAATATAGATATAATAGATAATTATAAAATATAAATATTAGAGATTATAATAGATATAGGTATAAAAATATAGACATAATAGATATAACGGATATATGTATAAAATATAGACATAATAGATATAATAGATATAGGTATAAAATATAGACATAATAGGTATAATTGACATAAGTATAAAATATAGGTATAATCATATAATAGATATAGGTAAAAAATATCAGACAAAATAGTTATAAGTTAAAAATATAGACATAATAGATAATAGATATAGGTATAAAAATATAGACATAAAGAGATAAAGGTATAAAATATAGGACATATTAGATATAATAATTATAGGTATTAAATATGGACATAACAGATATAATAGAAATAGGTATAAATATAGACATAATAGACATAATAGATATAGTTATCAAATATAGGACATAATAATTATAATGGATATAGGTATAAAATGTAGGACATAATAGATTACAGGTAAAATATAGATATAATAGACATAATGAT
>NW_022144681.1:0-4247 GCF_007565055.1 Rhinopithecus roxellana
GTGCACATCTGTAATTTCCAGCCACTCGGAGGCTGAGGAATGAGAAGGTGAACCTGGGTAGAAGTTGCAGGAGCCAAGATTGCCACCACTGCACCCCCGCCTGGTCAATAGGAGGCAAAACCCTTAAAAAAAAAAAACAAAAAAAGCACCGCGTAATCAAAAACTCCAAGATTGCAGCTAAGGCAGTGCTGAACGGGAAATTTATCACTGTAACTGTCTACATTCAACAAGAAAAAATCTCAAATCAAAAACCTAACTTCCACCTTGAGAACAATAGAAATGGAACTACATCCAAGTGACTAAAAAGGAAGAAAAATAATAAACGCGCGTGGAAAGGGAAGTTAAAACATACAAGAATGGAAAAACAAACGAGATAGTCAACAGAACAAACGTGGGTGTTGTGACAATAATAACAAAGTTGACACGTCTTTCACCAGAATGGCCAAGAAAACAAATATGGGCCACAAAATGACTAAATCAGAGACGAGCACCATGGATTCACGCTGTCATCCCAGCGCTTTCTGAGTCGAGGTGACGCATCGCTCAGGCCCGCATTCAAGACCAGCCTAGGGAAACTGATGAGACATAATAAGATTACAGGTATACAATATAGACATAATAGATATAATAGATAAAAGGTATAAAATATAGAGAGATATAACAGCATAGGTATAAACTGTCGACAATTACAGGGATTAAACTTCTACTACGGACACAAAATACAGATATACTAGACATAAGTATAAATATCGATCTAAGGTCTACAATATAGATATAATAGAGTAGTATACAATCTAAGCATAAACTATAGGCTAATAAAAATATAGACATATCGAAAATAGATTACAGGTATAAATATAGAATATAGTTAAATACAGATATATAATATAAATATAATAGACATAATAGACATAGGTATAAAACAGACATAATAGACATAGGTATAAAATATAGACATCATGGATATAATAGATATAGGTATAAAATAGAGACATAATAGATAGATATAGGTAAAAATAATACACATAGGTATAAAATATAGGCATAATAGATACAATAGATATAGGTATAAAATATAGTCATAATAGATACAATAGATATAGGTATAAAATATAGACATAATGGATATAATGTAGGTATGAAATATAGACAGATAAAATAGATACAGGTAAAAAATGTAGACATAATAGATAAATAGATATAAAATATAGACATAACAGATATAGGTATGAAATATAGACATAGGTATAGGAATAAAAGAGACATAATAGATATAATAGATATAGGTATAAAAGGTAGACATAATATACATAAGTATAAAATATAGAAAATAAATATGGATAGAGGTGTAAAATATATACATAATCGATATAATAGATACAGGAATAAAATAGATATAATAGAGATATAAAATATAGACATAATATAATAGATACTGGTATGAAATACAGACATAATAGATACAGGTATAAAATGGAGACATAGATAAAAGTATAAAATATAGACATAGATATAATAGAGTAAAAATATAGACATAATACATATAAGAGATATAGGTATAAAATATAGACATAGAGGTATAAAAATAGACATAACAGATATATATATAGGTATAAAATAGACATAAGAGATATAATAGATAGGTATGAATACAGATAACATAGATATAAGCATAAAACATAGATATAATAGATATAGGTATGAAATATAGACATGAAAGATATAATATAGATATAAAATATAGATATAATAGATACAGGTATAAAATATAGATAGATATAGGCATAAAATATAGACATAATGGATATAACAGACGTAGGTATAAAATATAGAATAGATATATGTATAAAATATAGAGATAATATAACAAATATACGTATAAAATATAGATATAATAGATACAGGTATGAAATATAGACATCATAGATATAATAGAGGTATAAAATATAGACATAATAGATATAGGTATAAAATATAGACATAAAACATAGGTATAATATTTAGACATAATAGATATAATAGATACAGGTATAAAGTATAGACATAAGAGATATAATATAGGTATAAAATATAGACATAATAGACATAGGTATAAAATATAGACATATAATAGAGGTAGAAAATACAGACATAATAGATATAATTGATATAGGTAGAAAATACAGACATAATACATGTAATAGATATAGGTATAAAGTGTAGACATAATAAATATAGGTAAAAATATAGACATAATAGATATAGGTATAAAATATAGATACAAAAGACATAGGTATAAAACAAAGATATAATAGATACAGTTATAAAATATGAATATAATAGAATAGATACAGGTATAAAATATAGACATGATAGACATAAGAGAAATAGGTATAAAATATAGACATAATAGATATAATAGATATACCTATAAAATACAGATATAATTGATATAATCGATATAGGTAGAAAACATATCCATAATATGTAAAAGAGATATACGTGTAAAATGTAGGCATAATAGATATAATAGATATAGGTATAAAATATACACATAATAGATATAATAGATATAGGTATAAAATATAGACATAATAGGTATAGGTATAAAACACAGACATAATAGATACAATAGATATAGGTATAAAATATAGACATAATAGATATAATAGATATAGGTTTAAAATATAGACATAATAGATAAAATGGAGAGAGGTATAAAATATAGGCATAGTAGATATAGGTATAAAATATAGACATAATAGATATATCATATATAGTTCTAAAATGCAGACATAATAGTTATAATAGATATAGGTATAAAATATAGACAGTTACAGGTATAAAATATAGACAATAGATATAATAGATATAGCTATAAAATATAGACATAATAGATAAAATAGTTATAGGTATTAAATATAGACATAATAGATATAATAGATATAGGTATAAATATAGACATAATAGATATAGATATAAAATATAGATTCAATAGATATAAAAGATATAAAATACAGATATAATAGATATAGATATAATAAAATATAATAGATATAATAATATAGATATAAAACATAGACAAAATAGACATATGTATAAAATGTAGACATAATGGATATAATAGATACAGGTATAAAATAGAGATATAATAGATATAATAGATATAGGTAAAATTATAGGTATAAAATATAGGCATAATAGATACAATAGATATAGGTATAAAATATAGACATAATGGATATAATAGATATAGGTATGAAAAATAGACATAATAGATATAGGTATAAATTATAGACATAAAAGATATAATAGAGGTATAAAAGATAGACATAATAGAAATAATTGATAGAGTTATAAAATATACCCATAATAGATATAATAGATAAAGGTATAAAATATGGACATAACAGATATTATAGACATAGGTATAAAATGTAGACAGAATAAATATAGATATCGGTATAAAATATAGACGTAATTGATATAATAGACATACGTATAAAATATGGACATAATATAATAGATAAAGGTATAAAATATAGACATAACGGTTATAATAGACATAGGTATGAAATAAGGACATAATAGATATAATAGATACAGGTATAAAATATAGACACAATAGATATAGGTATGTAATATAGACATAATAGATAAATATAGGTATGAAATACAGACATAACAGATATATAGTTATAAAATATAGACATAAAAGATATAATAGATATAGGTATAAAATATAGACATAATAGACATAGGGATGAAACATAGTTATAATAGCTATAATAGACGTAGGTATAAAACATAGACATAATAAATATTGATACAGGTATAAAATATACACATAATAGATATAATACATATAGGTGTAAAATATAGACAGATATAGATACAAAATATAGACATAATACATATAATGGATATAGATATAAAATACAGACATAATAGTTATAAAATATAGACAATAGTTACAATAGATATAAAATATAGACATAATAGATATGGGTATAATATTTAGACATTATAGATATAATAGATATAGGTATAAAATATACACATAGTAGATATAATAGATATAGGTATAAAATATAGGCATAATAGATATAGGTATAAAATAAAGACATAATAGATATAATAGATATAAAATATAGACGCAATAGATATAGGTATAAAATATAAACATAATAGATATAATAGATATGGGTATAAAATATAGACAATAGATATAATAGATATAGGTATGAAATACAGACATAATAGATATA
>NW_022144682.1:0-16207 GCF_007565055.1 Rhinopithecus roxellana
GTATAAAATATACACATCAGAGGTATAACAGATATAGTTATAATAAATAGACATAATAGATATATTCCATATAGGTATAAGATATAGTCATAAGAGATATAGGTACAAAATATAAACATAATAGAAATAATAGATACAGGTAAAAATATAGACATAAGAGATAGATAATAGATATACGTATAAAATATCGACATAATAAATATAATCGATACAGGTAAAAATATAGACTAAATAGATATAGGTATAAAGTATAGACATAATAGAAATATTCGATATCAGTATAAAATATAGACATAATACATACAAAAGATATGATAGATATAATAGATTTAAAATAATGATATAATATGATATAATAGATTTAATAGATATAGGTATGAAATATAGACATAATATTATAATAGATATAGGTAAAAAATATAGACATAATAGATATAATAGATGTAAGTATAAATATATACATAATAGATAAAATATAGGTATAAAAATAAGACATAGTAGACATAATAAATATGGGTATGAAATATAGATATAATAGATATAATAGATATAGGTATAAAATATAGACATAATATATGATAGATATAGGTAAAATATAGACATAATAGATATATGTATAAAATATAATCTTAATAGATATAATAAACATAGTTATAAAATATAGACATAATAGACATAATAGATTGAGGTATAAAATATAGACATAATAGATATAATAGAGGTGTAAAATATAGACATAATAGATATAATATGTAGAGGTATAAAATATAGACATAATAGATATAATAGATATAGGTGTAAAATATAGACATATAGATATAATAGATTACATGTATAATAATTATAGACATAATAGATATATAGAGATAGGGAATAAAAGATATGATAAAATATAGGGTATTAAATATAGGTATAACTCTACAGATATAATAGATATAATGGGATATAGGTATCGACATATAGATATAATAGTATATAGGTATAAAATATAGATATAGTGATATAAAAAAATATAGGTGTGAAATATAGACATAACAGATATAATATATATAGGTACAAATATAGACATAATAGATATAATAGATAACGATATAAATATAGACATAATAGATATAATGGATATTGGCATAAAATGTAGACATAATAGATATAGGTATAAATTATAGACATAATAGATATAATAGATATAGGTATAAAATACAGACATAATGCATACAATAGATATACGTATAAAATATAGACATAATAGATATAATAGTTATAGGTATAAAATATAGACATAATAGATATAACAAATATAGGCATAAAATAGAGACATAATAGATTTTATAGATACAGGTATAAAATATGGACTTAATGGATATAATAGACATAGGTTAAGAATATAGAGATAATATATATAATAGATATAGGTACAAAACATAGACATAATAGATATAATAGATAAAGGTATAAAATATAGATTTAATAGATACATAGATATACGTATAAAATATACATATAATTGATATAGTTATAAAATATGGATATAATAGATATAATAGATATAGGTGTAAAATATAGATATAATAGAAATAATTATAAAATATAAATCTATTTGATATAATAGATATAGGTATTAAATATAGATATAAGAAATTAGGTATAAAATATAGTATAATAGATATAGGTAGAAAATATAGACATAATAGATATAATAGATATAGTTAAAAATACAGACATAATAGATATGGGTCTAAAATCTACACTTAATAGATATACGAGATATAGGAATAAACATATAGATATAATAGATATAATAGAGGTATAAAATATAGACATAATAGATCTAATAGATATAGTTATAAAATATAGACCATAATAGATATCATAGATATAGTAGATATAGGTATAACAATCTAGATAAACTAGATATAGGTATAATATGACATAATAGATATAATAGATATAGGTATAAAATATAGACATGATAGATATCGGTATAAAATATAGATGTAAACATACAATAGATATAGGTATTAAATATAGACATATAGATAGGTATAAATATAGACATAATAGATATAGGTATAAAATATAGACATAATAGATATAGATATAAAATATAGACATAATAGATATAATAGATATAGGTATAAAATATAGGCATAATAGATATAAGAGGTATAAATATAGACATAATAGATATAATTGATATAGGTATAAAATACAGACATAATAGATATAATAGATATAAGTATAAAATATAGATATAATAGATGTATTCGATTTAGGTATAAAATGTAGACGTAATAGACATAGCTATAAAATATAGACATAATAGATATAATAGATGTAGGTTTGAAATAGAGACATAATAGATATAATAGATATAGGTATAAAACAGACACATAACAGATATAATAAATATACGTATAAAATAAAGACATAATAGATATAATAAATATAGATATAATATATAGAAGAAATAGATATACGTACACAATATACACATAATATATATAACAGATTTAGGTATAAAATATACAATAATAGATATAATTGATACAGGTATATAATATAGACATAATAGACATAATAGTTATAGGTATAAAATATAGACATAAAAGATATAATAGATACAGGTATAAAATATAGACATAAGAGATATAATTGATATAGGTATAAAACATAGACATAATAGATATAATATATATGGGTGTAAAATATAGACATAACACTTATGATAAATATAGGTATAAAATATAGACATAATAGTTATAATTGATATAGATATAAAATATAGACATAATAGATACGGGTATAAAATATAGACATAATAGATATAGGTATAAAATATAGACATAATAGATATAATATAGGTATAAAATATAGACATAATAGATATAATAGATACAGGTATAAAATATAGATATAATAGATATAAGTATAAAATATAGACATAATAGATATACGTATAAAAAATAGATATAATAGATACAGGTATAAAATATAGACAATAGATATAATAGATATAGGTATAAAATATAGATATAATAGATATAAATCAAAAAATATAAATATAATAGATATAATTGATATAGGTAAAAAACATGGATATAATGTATGTAGGTATAAACGATGTTTATAATAGATATAGGTATAAAATATGGATATAATAGATATAGGCATAAAATATAGACATAATAGATAGATATAATTATAAAATATAGACATAATGGTTATAATAGATATAGGTATAAAATATAGACATAATAGATATAGGTACAATATTTAGAAATAATAGATATAATAGATATAGGTAAAAAATATAGCTATAATAGATATAATTATAAAATATAGACATTATAGATATAAAAGATACAGTTATAAAATATAGACATTATAGATATAGGTATAAAATATTGACATAATAGATATAATTGATAGTTACAAAATATAGACATAAAAGATATAATAGATATAGGTATAAAATATAGACATAATAGATATAGGTATAAAATACAGACATAATAGATATAAGTAAAAAATATAGACATAATAGATATAGGTATAAAGTATAGACATCATAGATATAATAGATATAGCTATGAAATACAGACATAATAGATATTATAGATATAGGTATAAATATAGACAAAATAGATGTTATAGACAAAGGTATAAAATATAGACAAAATAGATATAATAGGTATGGGTACAAAATATAGACACAAAAGATATAATAAAAGGGGTATAAAATATAGACATAATAGATATAGGTATAAAATACAGACATAATAGATATAGGTAAAAAATATAGACATAATAGATATAGGTATAACATATAGACGTAATAGATATAGGTACAATATTTAGACATAATAGATATAATTATAAAATATAAATATAATAGATATAAGATAAGTTATAAAATATAGATATAATAGGTATCGTTATAAATGATAGAAGAGATATAGGTATAAAATATAGATATAATAGATATAATAAACATAGGTATAAAATATAGACATAATAGATATAATAGATATAGGTATCAAAATAGACATAATAGATATAATAGATATAGGTATACAATAGAGACATAATAGATATAATAGATACAGGTACAAAATATAGTCATAATAGATATAGGTATAAAATATAGATATAAGAGATATAATAGATAGAGGTATAAAATATAGACATAATAGATATAATAGATATAGTTATAAAACATAGACATAATAGATATAATAGCTATAGGTATACAATATAGACATAATAGACATAATAGATATAGGTACAAAATATAGACATAATGGATATATTAGATATAGGTAAACAATATAGATATTATAGTTATAATAGATATAGCTATAAAATATAGACATAATGGATATAATAGATAGAGGTAAACAATATAGATATAGTAGATATAATAGATATAGGCATAAAATATAGACATAATAGATATAATAGGTATAGGTATAAAATATAGATATAATAGATATAAGTATAAAATATACATATAATTGATATAATAGATACACGTATAAAAAATAGATATAATAGATACAGGTATAAAATATAGACAATAGATATAATAGATATAGGTACAAAATATAGATATAATAGATATAACTATAGAAAATATAATAGGTATAATTGATATACGTCAAAAACATAGATATAATGTATATAGGTATAAAATATGGTTATAATATAGGTATAAAATATGGATATAATAGATATAATAGATATATGTACAAAATATAGATATAATTGATATAGTCATAAAATATATATATAATAGATATAGGTATAAAATATAGATATAAAAGATGTAATTATAAAATATAAATCAAATAGATATAATACATATAGGTATTAAATATAGATTTAAGAAATATAGTTATAAAATATAGTTATCATAGATATAGGTATAAAATATAGATATAATAGACAGAGGTATAATATATAGACCTAATAGACATAATAGATATAGTTATAAAATACAGACATAATAGATATAATAGATATAGGTATACAATATAAACATAATAGACATAATAGATACAGGTATAACATATAGAAATAATATATAGAATATAAAATATAGATATAATTTATATAATAGATATACGTATAAAAAATAGATATAATAGATACAGGTAGAAAACATAGACAATAGATATAATAGATATAGGTATAAAATATAGATATAACAGATATAATTATAAAAAATATAAATAAAATAGGTATAATTGATATAGGTAAAAAACATAGAAATAATGTATATGGGTATAAAATATGCTTATAATGGATACAGGTATAAAATATAGATATAATAGATATAATAGATATAGGTATAAAATATAGACATAGTAGATTTAATAGATATAGTTATAAAATATAGACATAATTGATACAGGTATAAAATATAGATATATTAGATATAATAGTTATAGGTATAAAATATAGACATAATAGATATAATAGATATAGGCATAAAATATAGACAAAATAAATATTATAGATATAGGTATTAAATATAGACACAATAGATATAATTCATATTGGTATAAAATATAGATGTAATAGATATAGGTGTAAAATATAGACAAAAGAATTATAATAGATATACGTATAAAATATAGACATTATAGATATAATCGATAAAGCTATAAAATATAGACATAAGAGATATAGGTATAAAATATAAACATGATAGATATAATAGATATAGGTAAAAAATATAGACTTAAGAAATATGATAGATATAACTATAAAATATAGACATAACAAATATAATCGATACAGGTATAAAATATAGACATAATAGATATAGGTATAAAGAATCGACATAATAGATATAATAGATATCGGTGTGAAATATAGACATAATACATACCAAAGATATAGGTATAAAATATAGGCAGATACAATAGATATAGGTATAAAATATAGACAATAGATATAGTAGATATAGGTATAAATATAGACACAGTAGATATGATATAGGTATAATATATAGACATAATAGATATGATAGATATAGGTATAAAATATAGACATAATAGTATAATAGATATAGGTATAAAATATAGACATGATAGATATAATAGATATAGATATATAATATAGACATAATAGATGTAATACAGTTACAAAATATAGATATAATAGATATAGGTATAAAATATAGATATAATAGATATAATAGATATATATATATAAAAAATAGATATAATAGATACAGGTACAAAATATAGACAATATATATAATAGATATAGATATAAAATACAGATATAATAGATTTAATTATAAAATATAAATATAATAGATATAATAGATATAGGAAAAAATATAGATATAATGGATATAGGTATAAAATATGGTTATAATAGATACAGGTATAAAATGTAGATATAATAGATATAATAGTTACAGGCCTAAAATATAGACATAATAGGTATGATAGATATATGTATAAAATATAGATATAATAGATATAATGGATATAGGTATCAAATATAGATATAACAGATATATGTATAAAATATAGATATAAGGATACAGTAGATATAGGCATAAAATATAGACATAATAGATATAATAGATATAGGTATAAAATATAGACATAATAGATATGCGTATAAAATATAAACGAAATAGATATAGATATAGGTATAAAATATAAATATAAGAGATATAATAGATATAGGCATAAAATATAGACATAATAAATATAATCGATACAGGTATAAAATATAGACATAAAAGATAAACAAATATAGCTATAAAATAGAGACATAATAGATTTGATAGAAATTGGTATAAAATATAGACATAATAGATATAATAGACATAGGTATACAATATAGACATAATAGACATATTAGATATAGGTACAAAATAAAGACATAATAGATATAATAGATATAGGTAAATAATATAGATATAATAGATATAATAGATATAGGTAAAAAATATAGACATAATAGATATAAATATAGGTATAAAATACAGATATAATAGATATAATAGATATATATGTATAAAAAATACATATAATAGATATAGATATGAAATATAGACAATAGATATAATAGATATAGGTATAAAGTATACATATAATAGATATAATTATAAAATATAATATATAATAGATATAGGTATAAAATATAGATATAATAGATATAGGTATAAAATATAGTTATAATAGATGTAGATATGAAATAGAAATATAATAGATGTAATAGATATAGGTATAAAATATAGACATAATAGATATAATAGATATAGGTATGAAATATAGAAATAGAAATAATGGATATAGGTATCAAATATAGATATAATAGATATAGGTATAAAATATAGATATGGTGTATATAATAGATATAGGTATAAAATATATACATAATAGATATAATAGATATAGGAATTAAATATAGACATAATAGATATAATAGATAAAGATATAAAATATAGACATAATAGATATAATAGATATTGGTATAAACTATAGACATAATTGATATAGGTATAAAATATAGACGTAATAAATATAATAGATATAGGTATGAAATATAGACATAAGAAGTATAATAGATATAGGTATAAAATACAGACATAATAGATATAATCGATATGGGTAATAAAATATAGACATAAGAGATACAGTTATAAATTATAAACATAATAGTTATAATAGATATAGGCAAAAAATATAGACTTAAGAGATATAATAGATATAGGTATAAAATATAGGCATAACAAATATAATCGATACAGGTATAAAATATAGACATAATAGATATAGGTGTAAAGTATCGAAATAATAGATATAATAGATATAGGTATAAAATATAGACATAATACATACAAACGATATAGGTATAAATATAAACATAATAGATACAATAGATATAGGTATAAAATATAGACATAATAGATATAATAGATATAGGTATAAAATATAGACATAATAGAAATGATATATATAGGATTAAAATATAGACGTAATACATATTAGAGATATAGGTATAAAATATAGACATAATAGATATAGGTATAAAATATAGACGTAATAGATATAATACGTATAGGTATAAAATATAGACATAATAGATATAATAGATACAGGTAAAAAATATAAATATAATAGATATAGGTATAAAATATAGATATAATAGATATATGTATAAAAAATAGATATAATTGATAGAGGTATAAAATATAGACAAGAGATAGATATAGGAATAAAATATAGATATAATATATATAATTATAAAATATAAATATAATAGATATAATAGATATAGGAAAAAAACATAGATATAATGGATATGGGTATAAAATATGGTTATAATACATATTAGTATAAAGTATAGACATAATAGATATAATGGATATAGGTATAAAATATACACATAATAGATATAACAGATATAGGTATAAAATATAGACATAATAGATACAGGTATAAAATATAGATATAATAGATATAATTATAAAATATAAATATAATAGATATAATAGACATAGGTATAAAATATAGACATAACAGATAGATATAGGTATACAATATAGACATAATAGATATACGTATAAAATATAGACATAATAGATATAATAGATATAGGTATAAAATATACACATAATAGATATAATAGATATAGGTATAAAATATAGACATAATAGATATAGGTATAAAATATAGACATAAAGATATAATAGATAAAGGTATAAAAAATACACAAAATAGATATAATAGATATAGGTGTAAAACATAGACATAATAGATGTAGATATAAAATATAGACATAATATATATAATGGATATAGATATAAAATATAGACATAATATATAGTTATAACATATAGACATAATAGATATAATAGATACAGGTGTAAAATATAGATATAAGAGATATAATTATAAAATATAAATATAACAGATATAATAGATATAGGTATAAAATATAGATATAATAGATATATAGATATATGTATAAAAAATATATATAATAGATACAGGTATAAAATATAGACAATATATATAATAGATATAGCGGTAAAATATAGATATAATAGATATAATTATATAATATAAATATAATAGATATAATAGATATAGCTAAAATAGAGATATAATGGATATAGGTATAAATATGGTTATAACAGATATAAGGAAAAAATATAGATATAATAGATATAACAGATATAATCATAAAAATATAGACATAATAAATCTGATAGATAAATGTATAAAACATAGATATAATAGATATAATGGATGTAGGTATCAAACATAGATATAATAGATATAGGTATAAAATATAGATATAGTGGATATAATACATACAGGCATAAAATATAGACATAATAGATATAATAGATATAGGTATAAAATATAGACATAATATATAGTTATAAAATATAGACATAATAGTTATAATAGATATAGGTATAAAATATAGACATAATAGATACAGGTATAATATTCATACATAATAGATATAATAGATATAGATATGAAATATAGACATAAAGATAAAATAGAGAAAGGTATAAAATATACACATAACAGATATAATAGATACAGGTATAAATATAGACATAATAGATATAGGGTAAAAAATAAAGACATAATTATATATATAGATAAAGTTATAAAATTTAAACGTAATCGATATTATAGATATAGGTATTAAATATAAACATAATAGATATAATAGATATAGGTATAAAATATAGACTTAATAGATACAATAGATATAGGTATGAATTACAGAAATAATAGATATAATAGATATACGTATAAAATATAGACATAATAGATTATGATATAGATAGGTATAAAATATAGACATAATAGGTATGATAGATATAGGTATAAAATACAGACATAATAGATATAATAGAGATAGGTATAAAATATAGATAGTATAGATATAATAGATATAGGATTAAAATATAGACACAATAGATAGACATAGGTATATAATATCGAGAGAATATATATAATAGATATAGGTATAAATTATGCACATAATAGATATAATAGATAAGGGTATGAAATAAAAACAAAATAGATATAATTGATAGAGGTATAAAATATAGACATAATAGATATAATAGAGGTAAAAATATATACATAATAGATACAATAGATAGAGGTATAAAATATAGACATAATAGATATAATAGGTATAATAGATGAACTATAAAATATAGACATAATAGATATAGTAGATTTTGACATAAAATATAGACATTATCGATATAATAGAGGTAAAAATATAGACATCATAGATATAATAGAAGTATGAAATAAGACGTTATAATTATAATAGAGGAATAAAATATAGACATAATAGATATAATAGAGGTATAAAATATAGACATAATAGATATAATAGATAGAGGCATATTATATAGACATAATAGTTATTATAGAGTTATAAAATACAGACATAATAGATATAAACACAATAGATGTAATAGATATCGGTATAAAATATAGTCATAATAGATATAATACACATAAGTAACACAATATAGACATAATTGATATAACATATATAGGTCTAAAATATAGACATAATAGATATAACATATATAGGTATAAAATATGGATAAAATAGATATAATAGATATAGGTATAATAATATAGATATAGATATAAAATGTAGATATAATAGATATAATATAGATATAAAATATAGACATAATTAGATGTAATAGATATAGGTATAAAATATAGACATAATAGATATAATCGATATAGGTGTAAAATATTCAACATAAGAGATATAATAGTTATAAGTATAAAATATAGACATAATAGATACAATAGATATAACTATAAAATATTGACATAATAGATATAATAGATATAGGTATAAAATATGGACAAAATAGATATAATAGATATACGTATAAAATATACACATAATATAGATAGATATAGGTATAAAATATATACATAAAAGACATAATAGATATAGGTATAAAATATAGACATGATAGATATAATAGATACAGGTATAAAATATAGACATAATAGATATAATAGATATAGGTATAAACAGAGACATTATAGATATAATAGATATAGTATAAAATATAGACATAATAGATATAATAGATACAGGTATAAAATATAGACATAATACATGTAGGTATAAAATATAGACATAATAGATATAATAGATATAGGTATAAAATATAGACATAATAGGTAAGGTATGAAATATAGACATCGTGGATATAATAGATATAGGTATAAAATTATAGACATTATAGATATAATAGATATAGGTATGAAATATAGACATAATAGATATAATAGAGAGAGGTATAAATATAGACATAATAGATATAGGTATAAAATATAGACATAATAGATATAACATATATACTTGTAAAATATAGACATAATAGTTATAATAGATATAGGTATAAAATAGAGACATAATACTTATAGCTATCAAATATAGACATAATAGATATAATAGATATAGATATAAAATATAGACATAATAGATATAGGTATAAAAATATAGACATAATAGATAAAATGGATATAGGTAAAAATATAGACATAATACACATAATTGATATAGGTATAAAAAACAGACATAATAGATATAGATATAGGTATAAACTATAGACATAATAAATATAGGTATATAATATAGACATAATAGATATAATAGATATAGGTATAAAATATAGACATAATAGATATAATAGATAAAAGTATAAAATATAGATATAGTAGATGTAGGTGTAAAAAACAGACATATTGGATATAATAGATACGTATAAAATACAGATATGATATAGATATAGGTTTAAAATATAGACATAATAGATGTAATACATATAGGTATAAAATATACACATAAGGGATATAAAAGGTATAGGTATAAAATATAGACATAATAGATATAATAGATATAGGTATAAAAGACAGACATAATAGATATAATAGATATCGGTATAAAAGATAGACATAATAGATATAAGACATAGAGGTTTAAAATATAGACATAATAGATGTAATAGATATACGTATAAAATATAGACATAATAAGCATAATAAATGTAGGTATAACATACAGACATATTAGATATAATAGATATAGGTATAAAATATAGACATAATAGATGCAATAAATACAGATATAAAATATAGTCAGAATAGATATAACAGATATAGTTCTAAATATAGACATAATAGTTATAATACATATAGGTATAAAAATATAGATATAGTAGATTATACCTATAAAATATAGACATAATACACATAATAATACAGGTAATAAAATGTAGTCATAACAGATATAATATACATACGTATAAAATATAGGCATAATAGATATAATAGTTATAGTTATAAAATATAGACATAATAGATACAATAGATATAGGTATGAAATATAGACATAATACAGATACAATTGATATAGGTATCAAATATAGGCATAATAGATATCCGTTATAAAATATAGTCAGAATAGATATAACAGATATAGTTCTAAAATATAGACATAATAGATATAATAGATATAGGTATAAAATATAGAGTATAATAGACATAATACATTTAGGTATAAAATACAGACATAATAGGTAGAGGTATAAATGTAGACATAATAGATATCATATGTATAGGTTATAAAATTGACATAACAGATATAATATATATATAAAATATAGACATAATAGATATAATAGATCTAGGTATAAAACATAGACATAATAGATATACGTATAAAATATAGACATAATAGATATAAAAGATAAAGGTTTTAAAATTATAGTCATAATAGATATAGGTATAAACTATAGACATAATAGATATAATAGATATAGGTAAAATATATAGTCATATAAGACATAGGTATAAAATATAGACATAATAGATATAATATATATAGGTATACAATATTGACATAATAGATATAGTTATAAAATATAGATATGATAATTATAATAGATATAGTTATAAATTATAGATACAATAGTTATAATAGATATAGGAATAAAATATAGACACAATACATATAATAGATATAGGTATAAAATATAGACATAATATTATAGATAAATAATATAGGGAATAGATATAATAGATATAGGTATCAACATAGACATAATAGATATAGGAAAAAATATAGACATAATAGATACAATCGATATATGTATGAAATACAGACATAACAGATATAGACATCAAATATAGATAATAGATATAATAGATATAGGCATAAAATATAGATATAATAATATAATAGATATAGGTATAAATCATAGATATAATATATATATAGGTAGGAAATATAGATATAATAGATAAAATAGATATAGTTATAAAATATAGATATAATAGATGTAGGTATAAAATATAGATATAATAGATATAACAGATATAGGTATAAAATATAGATAGAATAGATAATACATATAGGTACACAATATAGATATAATATATACGGGTATAAAATATAGTTATAATGGATATAATAGATATAGGTATAAAAAATAGACATAATAGATATAGTTCTAAAATATAGACATAATAGACATAATAGGTATAGGTATAAAATATAGACAAAATAGATATAATCGATATAGGTATAAAATATAGACATAATAGATATTGATATAAAATATAGACATAATAGATATAATATAGTTATAAAAAATAGACATAATAGACATAGGTATAAAATATAGACATAATAGATATAATATATATAGGTATAAAATACTGACATAATACATAGAGTTATAAAATATAGATATAATAAATATAATAGATATAGGTATAAAATATAGATACAATAGTTATAATAGATAAACGTATGAAATATAGACATAATACATATAATAGATATAGGTATAAAATATAAACATAATAGATATAATAGATATGGGTATAAAATATAGACATAATAGATATAATAGTGGTATAAAATACAGACATAATAGATATAACAAATATTGGTACTAAATATAGACATGATAGATATGGGTATAAAATATAAACATAATAGATATAATAGATATAGGTTAAAATATAGACGTAAGATATATAATAGATATAGGTATAAATATAGACCTAATACATATAATACATACAGGTATAAAATATAGGCATAATACATATAAGTATAAAGTATAGACGTAATAGATATAATAGATATAGGTATAAAATATAGATATAATAGATATAATAGATTTAGGTATAAAATATAGGCATAATAGATATAATAGATGCAGCTATAAAATATAGACATAATAGATATAATAGATATAGGTGTGAAATATAGACATAATAGATATAGGTATAAATATAGACATAATAGATATAATACATATAGGTATTAAATATAGACATAATAGATACAGGTATAAAATATAGACATAATAGATATAGGTAAAAATATGGACATAATAGATATAGGTATAAAATAAAGACATAATAGATATAATAAATATAAGTATAAAATATACACTTAATAGATATAGGTATACAGTATAGACATAATAGATATAATATATAGGTATAAAATATAGACATAATAGACATAATAGATATAGATATAAACATAGACATAATAGATATAAAAGATATACGTATAAAATATAGGCACAATAGATATAATAGAGGTATAAAATATAGACATAATAGATATAATTGATAGAGTTATAAAATATAGACATAATAGGTACAATAGAGGGATAAAATATGACATAATAGATATAATAGATATAGGTATAAAATACAGACATAATAGATATAATTTATATAGGTATAAAATATAGACATAAGAGATATATTAGATTTAGGTATAAAATATAGACGTAATAGATATAGGTATAAATACAGACATAATAGATATAATAGATATAGGTATAAAATATAGACGTAATAGATATAGTTATAAAATATAGACATAATAGATATAAGAGATATAGGTATAAAATATAGATATAAGAGATATCATAGATGTAGGCATAAAACATAGACATAATAGATATGATATATGGTATAAAAATAGAATAATACATATATGATAAATATAGGTATAAAATATAGACATAATAGATAGGTATAAAATATAGACATAATAGATACAACAGATATAGTTATACAATATAGAGATAATAGTTATAATAGATATAGTTATAAAATATAGACATAATAGAGATAGGTATAAAATATAGATAATAGATACAGGTATAAAATACAGACATAATACATATGATAGGTATAGGTATAAAATATAGACAGATATAATAGCTATAGGTTAAAAATAAAGACAGCATAGATATAATAGTCATAGGTATAAAATATACACAAAATAGATATAATAGATACAGGTGTAAAATATAGATAAAATAGATATAGGTATAAAATATAGACATAAAATCATAATATATACGTATGAAATGTAGATATAATAGATATAGTATAAAATATAGACAGAATAATAAAAGATATAGTTAAAAATATAGAATAATATATAATTGATATAGGTATAAAATATAGAACAATAGATATAGGTATAAAATATAGACAAATAGATAAAAGATATAGGTATAAAATATAGAATAAGATATAGGTATGAAATATAGACATAATAGTATAGGTTATAAATACAGACATAATATATAATAATAGGATAAATATAGACATAAAAGATATAGGTATAAAATATAGACATAATAGATATAATAGATATAGGTATCAAATATAGACATAATAGATATAACAGATATAGGTATAAAATATACACATAATAGATATAATAGGTATAGGTATAAAATATAGACATAATAGATAATAGATATAGGTATAAATTATAGATATAAAAATATAAGTATAAAATATACAGATAATAGGGCTTTCTAAATATACAATCATATCATCTGCAAACAGGGACAATTTGACTTCTTCTTTTCCTAACTGGATACCCTTGATTTGTTTCTCTTGCCTGATTGCCCTAGCCAGAACTTCCAACACTATATTGAATAGGAGTGGTGAGAGAGGGCATCCCTGTCTTGTGCCAGTTTTCAAAGGGAATTTTTCCAGTTTTTGCCCATTCAGTATGATATTAGCTGGGGTTTGTCATGAATAGCTCTTATTATTTTGAGGTACGTTCCATCAATACCGAATTTATTGAGCGTTTTTAGCATGAAGGG
>NW_022144683.1:0-7574 GCF_007565055.1 Rhinopithecus roxellana
TATAATAGATTGGTATATAGATATATAGATATAGGTATAAATATGGATACAATTGATATAATAGATATAGGTAGAAATATAGATATAATAGATATAGGTATAAAATAGATATAATGGATATAATAGAGGTAGGCATAAAATATAGACATAAAGATATTAAGGATATAGGTTTAAAATATAGACATAATAGTTATATTTGATATAGGTATAAAATATAGACATAATAGATATATATAGGTATAAATATATCCATAATAGATATAGGTAAAAAATATAGAAATAACAGATATAATAGATATCGGTATAAAAAATAGACATAATAAATATAGGCATAATATTGACATAAGAGATATAATAGATATAGGTATAAAATATAAACATAATAGATAATAGGTATAGGTATAAAAATATAGACCTAAATGATATAATCGATATAGGAATAAATTATAGACAGAATAGATATAAAATATATAGTTATACACAATATAGAGAAAAATTTATAATAAATATAGGTGTAAAATTTAGACATAATACGTATAGGTATAAAATACATTCATAATGGATATAATAGATATATATATAATAGATATAATATATAATATATATAATATATAATAGATATAATAGATATAGGTGTAAAATATAGACATAATAGATATAATAGATATAGGTATAAAATAAAGACATAATAGAGATAGGTATAAAATATAGATTATAATAGATAAAGGTATAAAATATACACATATTAGACATAATAGATATAGGTATACAATATGGACATAATAGATACAATAGATAAATGTATAAAATGTAGACATAATAGAGATATAAGTATAGGTATAAATTATAGACATAATAGATCTAATAGACATAGGTAAAAAATATAGACATAATAGATATAATAGGCATACGTATAAAATGCAGATATAATAGATATTGATATAAAATATACAATTATAGTTATAGATACAGGTGCAAAATATAGATATAATAGATATAATATAAATATAAATATAATAGATATAATAGATATAGGTTATATATGTAGACATAATAGATATAATACATATAGGTATAAAATATACACATAATAGATATAATAGTTAGGTATGAAATATAGACACAATAGATATAGGTATAAAATATAGACGGAATTGATGTAAAAATATAGTTATAAAATATAGACATAATACTTATAATAGACATAGGTATAAAATATAGACATAATATATATAGGTATAAAATATAAACATAATGATATATACATGTAGGTATAAAACATAGACATAATAGATATAATATATAGGTATAAAATATAGACATAATAATATAATAGATATATAGATATAAAACATAGACTAATAGATATAGGTGTAAAATATAGACATAATAGATATAATAGATATAGGTATTAAATATAGACATAATTGATATAGGTATAAAATATAGACATAACAGATATTACAAATATAGGTATAAAATAGAGGCATAATAGATTTGAGAGATATAGGAATAAAATATAGACATAAAAGATATAATAGGTATAGGTACAAAAATATAGACATGATAGATATAATAGAATACGTATAAAATATAGATATAATTGATATACTCATAAAATATAGATATAATAGATATAGGGATAAAAATAGATATAATAGACAAAATTATATAATATAAATATAATAGATATAAAAGTTATAGGCATAAAATATAGATATAATATAAATAGGTATAAAATATAGTTATAATAGATATAGGTATAAAATATAGATAAATAGGTATAATAGATATATAAAAAATAGACATAATAGATATAATAGATATAGTTATAATATATACATATAAGAGATATAATAGATTATGTATAAAATATAGACATAATAGATATAATAGATATAGGTATAAAATATAGTAATAAAAGATATAACACATGTAGGTAGGAAATATAGACATGACAGATATAACAGATAAAAGTATAAAAAACATACATAATAAATATAGGTATAAAATATAGACATAATAGATATAATAGATATAGGTATATAATATAGACATAATAGGTATAATAGATATAGACAAAATAGATATAATACATAAGATATAAAATATAGAAATAATAGATATAACAGATATAGGTAGAAATATAGACATAATAAATATAATAGAGGTAAAATATAGACATAACAGATATAGGTATAAAAAGAGAGATAAAAATTATAACAGATATCGTTATGAAGTATAGACATAATATTCATAATAGATATAGGTATATATTAGCCATAATTGTATATATAGATATTGATATATAGATATGAATCTATAACATATAGACATAAGCAATAATAGGTATAAAATATAGACATAATAGGTATAGGTAAAAAATATAGACATAATTGATGTAATAGATATAGGTATTACATATAGACATAATAGATATAATAGATATAGGTATAAAATATAGGCATAAAAGACACAATAGATATAGGTATAAAATATAGACATAATAGATAAAATAGACATAGTTATAAAATATAGACATAATAGATATAATAGATATAGGTATAAATATAGACATAATAGATTTAATAGATATAGGTATAAACTATAGACATAAGAGATATAGCTATAAAATATAGACACAATAGTCATAATAGATATAGGTATAAAATATAGGAATAATAGATACAATAAATACAGGTATAAAATATAGACATTATAGATAAAATACGTATAGGTAAAAAATATAGATACAATAGATATAGGTATAAAATATAGATATAGTAGATACAAGTATAAAATATAGAAATAATAGATATGATGGTTATAGGTATAAAATATAGATATAATAGATATAGATATAAAATATAGATATAATAGATATAATAGACATGGGTGTAAAATATAGATATAATAGATATGGTATAAATATAGACATATAGATATAATAGATATAGGTGTAAAATATAGACATAATACATAGGTATAAAATTTATTCATAATAGATATAATTGATATAGGTATATAATATAGACATAATAGTTTAATAGATGGAGATATAAAATATAGATATAGTAGATAAAATACATATACTTATTAAATATAGACATAATAAATATAATAGATATTGTAATAAAATAGAGACATAATAGAAATAATAGATATAGATATAAAATATGGACATAACAGATATAATAGATACACATAAAATATAGACATAATAGACATAATAGATATAGATATAAAATATAGACTAACTAGATATAGGTACACAATATAGACATAATAGATATAATAGATTTAGGTATAAAATATACACATAATAGATATAATAGATATAGGTAAAAATATAGACATAATATACATAATAGATCTAGGTATAAAATATAGACATAATAGATATAATAGATATAGGCTAAAATATAGACATAATAAATATAATAGATATAGGTATAACATCTAGACATTATAGATATATAGATATGGATATAAAATGTAGACATAATAGATATAATAGATATAAGTATAAAATATAGACATAATAGATATAACATATATAGGTATAAAATATACACATAATAGATAGATAGATATAGGAATTAAAGACATAATAGACATAATAGATATAGGTATAAAGTATAAACATAATAGATATAGTAGATATAGGTATAAAATATAGACATAATAGATATAATAGATAGAGGTATAAAATATAGACATAATAGATATAATAGAGGTATAAAATATAGACATAATAGTTATACTGGAGAGATGTGTAAAATATACACATAAAAGATATAATAGATAGAAGTAAAAATATAGACATAATTGATGTAATAGATATACGGATAAAATATAGACATAATAGATATAGGTATCAAATATAGAAATAATAGATATCATAGATATACGTATAAAATATAGATATAATAGATATAACAGACATAAGTATGATATATATATATTTATATCAGATATAGGTATAAAGTATTAATGTAATAGATATAATAGATATAGGTATAAAACAGATATAATAGATATAATAGATATAGGTATAAAATATAGATGTTATAGATATAGATATAAAATATAGGTAAAATAAATATAATAGATATAGGTATGAAATAGAGATAGATATAGGTATAAAATATAGACATAATAGATATAATAGATATAGGTATAAAATATAGACATAATAGATATAATAGATATATATAAAACAGAGACATAATAGATAATAGATATAGGTATAAAATAGAGACATAGTAGATATAACAGATATAGGCATAAAAATATAGAATAATAGATATAATAGATATAGGTATAAAATATAGACATAATAGATATAATAGATATGGGTATAAAATATAGACAGATAATATAGACATAGGTATAAAAAAAGACATAATAGATATAATAGATATAGTTGTGAAATATAGACATAATAGATAAAGGTATAAAAAATAGACAAAATAGATATAACAGATATAGGTATAAAATATAGACATAATAGATATAACTGATACAGGTATAAAATATAGACATAATAGATAAAGGTATAAAATATAGACATAATAGGTATAATAGATATAGGTATAAATTATAGACATAATAGATAATAGATATAAGTATTAATATAGACATAATAGATATACGTATAAAATACAGACAAAATAGATATAACAGATATAGGTATAAAATATAGACATAATATATATAATAGATATAGGTAAAAAATATAGACATAATAGATATAATATATATAGCTATAAAATATAGATATAATAGATATAGGTATAAAATATAGACATAATAGATATAACAGATAAATGTATAAGATATAAAGATAATAGACATAATAGATATAGGTATAAAATATAACATAATAGATAGATAACATATAGTATAAGATATAGACATAACAGATATAATAGATATAGGTATAAAATATAGATATAATAGATATAATAGATATAGGTATAAAATACAGATATAATAGATATAATAGACATAGGATAAAAACACAGACATAATTGAAATAGGTATAAAATATAGTCAAAATAGACACAAAACATATAGGTATAAAATACAGACATAATAGATATAATAAACAAAGGTATAAAATATAGACATAATAGATTTAATAGATATATGTATAAGATATAGATATAATAGATATAATAGATATAGATATAAAATATAGACATAATAGATAAAATAGATATAGGTATAAAATATAGACAAAATGGATATAATAGATAGAGGTATAAAATATAGACATAATACATATAATAGATAGAGATATAAAATATAGACATAATAGATGTAGGTATAAATATAGACATAATATATTTAATAGATATATTTATAAAATATAGACAAAATCGATATAGGTATAGGTACAAAATGAAGATATAAAAGATACAGGTATAAAAAAGAGATATAATAGATATAATAGATATAGGTATAAAATATAGGCATAATAGATATAATAGATATAGGTATAAAATATAGACATAATGGATATAATAGATACAGGTACAAAATACACACATAATAGATATAATAGATATGGGTATAAAATATAGACAGAATAGATATAGGTATAAAATATAGACACAATAGATATAGGTATCGGTATAAAATAAAGATACAATAGCTATAGGTATAAAAAATAGACATCAGAGATATAATACATATAGGTATAAAACATAGCCATAATAGATATAATAGATATAGGTATAAAATATAGACATAATAGATATACGTATAAAATATAGACATAATATATATAATAGATATAGGTATGAAATACAGACATAATAGATATTATAGATATAGGAAAAAAATATAGACAAAATAGATGTAATAGAGGTAGGTATAAAATATAGACATAAAAGTTATAATAGATATTGGTATAAAATATATACATAATAGATAGGGGTATAAAATATATATAATAGATATATATATATAATAGATATAGGTATAAAATATAGATATAATTAATATAATAGATATAGGTATAAAATATAGATATAATAGACATAATTAAAATATAAATATAAAAGATATAATAGATAAAGTTATAAAATATAGATATATAGATATGGTATAAAATATAGTTATTTTTATATATATATAGTTATATATATTGTGTCTATGAAATATAAACACAATAGATATAATAGATAGAGGGATAAAACATAGACATATTAGATATAATAGATATAATAGATATAGGTATAAAATACAGACATAATAAATATAATAGATATAGGTATAAAATATAGACATAATATATATGATAGATATAGGTATAAAATAGAGACAGATATAACAAATATAGGTAAAAAATATAGACAGAATAGATATAATAGACATAGGTATAAATATAGACAAAAAAGGTATAATAGATACAGGTGTAAAATGTAGATATAATACATATAGCTATAAAATATAGACATAGTAGATATAATAGAAATACGTATAAAATATAGATATAATAGATATAGATATAAAATATAGACATAATAAATATAATAGATACAGGTATAAAATATAGATATAATAGACATACTTATAAAATATAAGTATAATAGATATAATAGATATAGGTTTAAAATGTAGACATAATGGATATAATAGAGATAGGTATAAAATATAGACATAATAGATATAATAGATGTAGGTATGAAATGTAGACCTAATAGATATAGGTATAAAATATAGATAGAATAGATGTAACAGATATAGGTATAAAATATAGACATTATAGTTATAATAGATATAGGTATAAAATATAGACATAATAGATATAGGTAAAATACAGACATAATAGATATAATAGATATAGGTATAAAATATAGACATAATAGATAAAGGTATAAAATATAGACATAATAGATATAATAGATATAGGTATAAAATGTAGACATAAGAGATATAATAGATATACGTATAAAATAAAGATATAATTGATATAGGCATAAAATATAGATATAATAGATATAATAGATATAAGTATAAAATATAGATATAATAAAAAAATGATAAAATATTAATATAATAGATATAATAGATACAGGTAGGAAATATAAATATAAGAAATATAGGTATAAAATATAATTATAATAGATATAGGTATAAAATATAGATATAATAGATATAATAGATATAGGTATAAAATATAGCCATAATAGATAAAATAGATATAGGTGTAAAATATAGACATAATAGATATAGGTATAAAATATAGACATAATATATATAATAGATATAGGTATGAAATACAGACATAATAGGTATTATAGATATAGGTATAAAATATAGATAAAATAGATGTAATAGATATAGGGATAAAATATAGACATAATAGATATAATAAATATCAGTATAAAATATAGACATAAAAGATATAATAGATATGGTTATAAATATAATATAGATGTAATAGATAGGTATAAAATATCGATATAATAGATATAATAGATACGTATAAAATATATATATATAGATAAAGGTATAAAATATAGATACAATAGATATAATTGATATAGTTATAAAATAATATA
>NW_022144684.1:0-41087 GCF_007565055.1 Rhinopithecus roxellana
TATATCTATTATATCTATTATGTCTAATTTTATACCTATATCTATTATATCTCTTATGTCTACATTTTACACAACTATCTTTATATCTATTATGTCTATATTTTATACCTCTATCTATTATATCTATTATGTCTATATTTCATACCTATATCTATTACATCCTTTATGTCTATATTTTATACCTATATCTATTTTATCTATTATGTCTATATTTCATATCTATATCTATTATGTTTATATTTTTTACCGATATCCATATATCTATTATGTCTCTATTTTATACCTATATGTATTGTATCTATTATGTCTATACTTTAGAACCTATGTCTATTATATCTATTATGTCTAATATTTTTAAGTGATTTATTATATTCTTTATATCATATTTTATACTATCTAGTATATACATTATATATATATTTTATATCTGTATCTATTAGTCTCTGATT
This sequence comes from Rhinopithecus roxellana, assembly GCF_007565055.1. Lineage (NCBI taxonomy): Eukaryota > Metazoa > Chordata > Mammalia > Primates > Cercopithecidae > Rhinopithecus > Rhinopithecus roxellana. The sequence continues at coordinate 450 of NW_022144684.1, forward strand.
TATGGATACCGGTTGTTCATTAATATCGGTTATAATTATATTATTAACTGTATCTATATATCTGTATTTTGTACCTATATCTATTATATCTATATTTTATACCTGTATCTATTATATCTATTATGTCTATATTATATAACTATATCTGTTATATCGATTGTGTCCATATTTTATACCTATATCTATTATATCTCTATTTTATACCCATGTCTATTATATCTATATTTTATACCTATATCTTTTTAACTATTATGTCTACATTTTATAAATATATATATTATATATATTATGTCTATATTTTATAGCTATATCTATTATGTCTATATCTTATACATAATCTACTATATCTATTATGTCTATATTTTGTACCTATACCTATTATGTCTATATTTTATACCTATATCTATTATACGTATTTCGTCTATATTTTATACCTATATCTATTATGTCTATATGTTATACCTGTATCTGTTATATCCATTAAGGCTATATTTTTTACCTATATCTATTATATCTATTATGTCTATATTTTATACCTATATCTATTATATATATCATTTCTATATTTTGTACGTATATCTATTATATCTATTACTTCTATATTTTATACCTATATCTATTATATCATTTAAGTCTATATTTTATAGCTATATCTATTATATCTATTATGTCTATATTTTATATGTATATTGATTATATCTATTATGTTTATATTTTATACCTTTATCTATTATATCTATTATGTCTACATTTTTACCTTTATCGATTATATCTTGTATGTCTATATTTTACACCTATATCTATTATATCTGTTATGTCTATATTTATACCTATATCTATTATGCCTATATTTTATACCTATATCTATTATATCTCTTATGTCTATATTTTATAACCTATATCGATTATATCTGTATTTTATACCTATACGTATTATATCTATTATAACTATATTCTATATCTATATCTCTTATATCTATTATGTCTATATTTATACCTATATCTATTATACCTATTATGTCTATATTTCATACCTATGTCGTTTATACGTATTGTCCATATTTTATACCTCTATTATATCTATGATGTCTATATTTTATACCTATATCTATTATATCTATTATGTCTGTATTTTATACCCATATCTATTATGGCTATATTTTAAAGCAATATCTATTATATCAGTTATGTCTATATCTATTATATCTATTATGTCTATATTTTTTACCTATATCTATTATATCTGTTATATCTATATTTCATACCTACATCTATTATATCTATTATGTCTATATTTTATACCTACATCTATTATATCTATTATGTCTGTATTTTATACCTATATCTGTTATATCGATTGTGTCCATATTTTATACTTATATCTATTATATCTGTATTTTATACCCATGTCTCTTATATCTATATTTTATACCTATATCTATTATAACTATTATGTCTATATTTTATAACTATATATTATGTCTATATTTCACACCTATATCTATTATATCTATTATGTCTATATTTTATAACTATATATTATGTCTATATTTTATATCTATATCCATTATATATATTATCTCTACTGTTTATATCTATATCTATTATGTCTATATTTTACACCTATATCTATTATATCTATTCTGTGTATATTTTATACGTATATCTATTATATTTTTATATCTATATTTTACACCTATATCTATTGTGTCTATATTTTATACCTATATCTATTATACATATTATGTATATATTTTATACCTATATCTATTATATCTATTATGTCTAAATATTATACCTATATCTATTATGTCTATATTTTATACCTATATCTATTATGTCTATATTTTATACCTATATTTATTATATCTATTATGTCTATATTTCATACCTATATCTGTTATATATATTATGTCAATGTTTTAAACCTATATCTATTATGTATATATTTTTTACCTTTATCTATTATATCTATTATGTCTATATTTTATACCTATATCTATTATATCCATTATGTCTATATTTTATACCTATATCTATTATATCTATTATGTCTATATTTTATACCTATATTTATTATAAATATATTTTATACCGATATCTATTATATCTATAGTTTATACCTTTATCTATAATATCTATTATATTTATATTTTATTATTATATCTATTATATCTATATTTTATACCTATATCTATTATATCTATTATATCTATATTTTATACCTATATCTATTATATCTATATTTTATACGTATATCTATTATATCTATTGTATCGATATTTTATACCTATATCTCATGTCTATATTTTATAACCCTATCTATTATATCTTTTATTCTATATTTTATAACGATATCTATTATATCTATTATGTCTATATTTTATACCTATATCTATTATGTCTATATTTTATACCTATATTTATTATATCTATTATGTCTATATTTCATACCTATATCTGTTATATATATTATGTCAATGTTTTAAACCTATATCTATTATGTATATATTTTTTACCTATATCTATTATATCTATTATGTCTATATTTTATACCTATATCTATTATATCCATTATGTCTATATTTTATACCTATGTCTATTATATCTATTATGTCTATATTTTATACCTATATCTATTATAAATATATTTTATACCGATATCTATTATATCTATAGTTTATACCTTTATCTATAATATCTATTATATTTATATTTTATTATTATATCTATTATATCTATATTTCATACCTATATCTATTATATCTATTATATCTATATTTTATACCTATATCTATTATATCTATATTTTATACGTATATCTATTATATCTATTGTATCGATATTTTATTCCTATATCTCATGTCTATATTTTATAACCCTATCTATTATATCTTTTATGTCTATATTTTATAACGATATCTATTATATCTATTATGTCTATATTTTATACCTATGTATATTACATCTATTTTGTCTATATTTTATACCTATATCTATAATAACTATTATGTCTGTATTTCATACCTATATCTATTATATCTATTATGTCTATATTTTATACCTATATCTATTATGTCTATATTTTATACCTATATCTATTATATCAACTATGGCTATATTTTATACCTATATCTATTATATCTATTATGTCTATGTTTTATACCTATATCTGTTATAACTGTTATACCTATATTTTATCGGTATAACTATTATGTCTGTATTTTATACCTATATCTATTATGTCTGTATTTTATACCTATATCTATTATGTCTATATTTTATACCTATTTCTATTATATCTATAATGTCTGTATTTTATACCTATATCTATATGTATTATGTCTATATTTTATACCTCTATCTATTATATCCATTATGTCTATGTTTTATACCTATATCTATTATATCTATTATGTCTCTATTTTATACCTATACCTATTATGTCTCCTTTTATACCTATATCTTTTATATCTATTATGTCTATATTTTATACCTATATCTATTATATCTATTATGTCTACATTTTACACCTATATCTATTATATCTATTATGTCTATATTTTATACCTCTATCTATTATATCTATTATGTCTATATTTCATACCTATATCTATTATATCCTTTATGTCTATATTTTATACCTATATCTATTGTATCTATTATGTCTATATTTTATACCTATTTCTATTATGTTTATATTTTTTACATATATCTATTATATCTATAATGTCTCTATTTTATACCTATGTCTATTATATCTATTATGTCTATATTTTATACCTATATCTATTATATCCATTATATCTATATTTTATACATATATCCATTATATCCATTATAACTATATTTTATATCTGTATCTATTATGTCTGTGTTTTATACCTATGTCTATTATATCTGTTATAGTTTATTTTATATAACTATATCTATTATATGTGTATTTTATACCTATATCTATTATATCTATATTTTATACCTATATCTATTATATCTATATTTTATACCTGTATCTATTATATCTATTATGTCTATATTTTATACCTATATCTGTTATATCGATTATGTCCATATTTTATACCTATATCTATTATATCTATATTTTATACCCATATCTATTATAACTATATTTTATACCTATATCTATTATAACTATTGTGTCTATATTTTATAACTATATATATTATATCTATTATGTCTATATTTTATACCTATATCTATTATGTCTATATTTTATACATATATCTATTATATCTATTATGTCTATATTTTATACCTATATGTATTATACCTATTTCGTCTATATTTTATACCTATATCTATTATGTCTATATTTTATACATGTATCTATTATATCCATTATGTCTATATTTTATACCTATATCTATTATGTCTATATTTTATACCTATATCTATTATATCTATTATGTCTATATTTTATACCTATGTCTATTATAACTAGTATCTCTATATTGTATAACTATATCTGTTGTATCTATTCTCTCTATATTTTATACCTATATCTATTATGTATATATTTTATATCTATATCTATTATATCTATTATGTCTGTATATTTTACCTATATCTGTTATGTCTGTATTTTATTTTATTTTATTTTATTTTATTTTTATTTAGAGAATACTTTATTAGTTTCTGTAATCAAACCTATGTAGGTAAGACCTTACATATTTAATACAGTGCGTTACCCCTGTACAAATGGAAAAAATTAAGTTTAACATTTCTAGACCAATATGGCTGTTAATTTCTGTGCAATGCCAACTCAACACAGTAAACTGGGATACTTTTTCCAAAGTTGACAGCACAGCTAAAGTTTCCAAAAATTCAAATTATATATATATATGTATATATATATATTTATATAAAGAGACCAATAGCAGTATGTTATGCATCAATAGCAGCAACAGCTTTTCCAGGTTCTGCAGTCATCTGAATAAAATTATAGAGACATCCAGCGCACTCCATTTAAAAAAAAGGGGGGGGAAGGTAAAAAACAAAACCCCAGAAAATTGCAAAGTTCTGTTACTGTTGTGGTACCTGGCACCATTTTATAAAATTAGCTTCTGAATCATCATCTGGAAATAAAACATTCTAGAATAACATCATTAAAAACAGCTCTGATAAAGCACGGTCACTACTACGTATCATAAAGCAGGTACAAGATATTTTACATTCACAGAGGTATGATACAGTACTGTCCTATATCTATGATACTAGAGGATACAATTAAAAAGGCATTATTTGAGACTTGATTCTACTTTTCCAGCAGAGGGCCCAAAGGATGGCATGACACAGCTCTGTAAAGAAATGCACCTTCTTAGGATTTCCTTTAATTAGTGGCACAGTTCTAGGTACTCACTGTTCTTCATAAACACCAGCTAAACACCAGCTAAAAACTGGTTTAACAAAAAAAAAAAAAAAGAAAAAAGAAAAAAAAAAGAAAAAAGAAAAAAGAAAAAGGAAAAAAAGAAAAAAACCCCAGAACCATGGGATTCATACAAAGATGACTGAGTGGGGCAAGGAAGACTCAACCTAACTAGCATTTTACCAAATCTGTCATGTTTGAATGGTTAGAGCTCCATGGAAGAAAGGAGATGCTAAGTAGCGCTTCAAAGCTTCGGACCACAACCAAACACAGCATCATTTCAAACAGAAGCAGTAGCCAAACACTGCTCACTATGATATGGTTCAAGGATGCTGACATCAATATTTACTCATCTGCTCATTCATCCAGGAAGAAGGGGAGATCAGTTACTACTGTACTTTGATTGTGTTCAACTCAATCACCATGTTATAAAAATAGCAAGCTGCCATAATAAAAAATAAGGCTCCTCTATCCAGCACCAGTTATCTTCAGTTCTTCACCTCCAAGCCTACAAATGCCATAACCATATCCAAGGAACATAAGGGAGCAAAAAAACCGCATCTGATGTATTAGCTGGGACCATCACACTGTTCAGGCTGAGCTATTCCTCTGCCGTGTTATTTTCCTTATATTTTTGGTGTTTCATCTAATCATAAGGATTTTTAGGTCTAAATTATATGCACTCAAAAAAATGGGTGCATATATTTATATATAAATTCTGACTGAAGATGCGTGGCCATCAACCGAGTGCATGTTATATAGTAGGTACAAGCTTGCAAAGCCTCATTTTTACTGGTACAGCAGCTATGTGTCAGTGTAAATTGCTCCTATGTCCCTTGTATATCTCCAAGCTCTGAACAGGATAATGTCACGGACCATTTTGCCCCTTTGGCTGCTGGCATTATCTGACTTAATTCTCCATGTTTTCCCTCCCCCCACCCCCAATCCCCTGCAATAAACCATAGCCTTTAAGATTTTGTTTCTTCGGTTTTGATTGCCTGAGGTTTGATTGGTCCAGTTCTAACAGGTTTGGTGGCTATGGAGGGTGCAGGGGGTGGCTTTTCTTCTACTTTTTCCTGACAGACACCAGGAGGGTCGGTCAGTGTTTCAGGAGGTTTACTTGAATCACTGTCCACTTTCTGGGCTTTGCCTCCTATCTGTTTGCTCTGTTGCTGTTCAGAGAAGAACCGTTGCGTGGACTGAAGAACCTCTGCTCTCTGCTTTGCCAACACCTAGGACCAAATGTCTTGTGGCTGAGTCCTCTTCCCACAGCTCTCTTCTGGGGTGCAAACTGTGTAGGAAACGGTTGTGTCATTCTCACAGTGGCAGGGGCTGACTGGAACTGCTTCTGGTAGACAATACTGTTCATTTTGCTGGACTGGCTGTTCGGACTTGTAGAAGTAGCCCGGAAGGGACTAGATGTTGGTGTGGTGCTTCTACCAGCGATTGGAGGTATGCGTGGTTTTATATCAATGCCACTTCCAAAGGCTTTTAGTTCCATTTCAGACATTTTTCCTGTGGTTGCAATCATGCTATGCTGTGTTCCAGCAGGAATTAATCCTCTGAAAGGCTGGCTTACTTGTGCAGGACGACTCAGACTCTGAGCCTGTGCTTGGGGAGTGGTATGCTGTAACGGGGACTGAAGAGTCTGAGGCAAAGCAATTAGAGGTTGCCCTGTAGATCCAAAATTAGGCAAGGAAAGCTGGGATCCTGGTAAAGGTACTGTAACCTGCTGGAGAGCACTTGGTGACTGGGCAGTGTTATAAAAATTTGTCTGACCAGGCTGTTGTACTTGTCCAGAATAAAGATTTGAAGCCTGGGTAAGATTTGCTCTAGCCTGGAGAAGATGTGTGTCAATCAGCTGGGAACCTCCTAGTCCTGATGCCTGCCCCAGTTGATGTTCATACAATATGGGAATAGGCTGGGTATTTGATGTTTGCTGAAAGGCAAGACCAGATTGTGCCTTGGCAAGTTCTTGGTGTTGGACAGTTGGAAAGTTGTGAATAGCAGTCCCAGAAAGGACCACAGATGGCTGGGATAAACTGCTTTGCATAAAAGCTGGCTGAGATCTATATGGTTGAAGTGAAGAGCTGAACAATTCCTGAGCCTGGGAAACAGCAGGTCCAGCCCCCAAACTCAGTTGGGCTTGATGCTGCCCTTGCAGTGGTGCATAAATAGGGATTGGAATCTGCTGAACTGAAGTTGGCTGAGAGAGACCTGGTTGGAAACCCTGTTGTTGAGCCAAGGATGGTGGAGCCAATCGTGCATGCTGGGTATTAAATAAATGACTTGTGTCCATATAGAAGGCTGGGATTTGAGCTGCTGCAGACTGAGACACATAAACTTGCAGACTCTGTTGTTGCTGGGCAATAAGGGAAGGCATACAGCTTAACTGTGAAAAATGACTTGCAGAAGGCAGGCTGCTTGTCTGCAACTGCTGAGGTTTCACTTTACAAATATTTGGAGGGTCTGATGTGGTTGTAGATTTTGTGCTCAAAGAAGAGGTAGTGTACTGTACCAGCTCCTGATAGTGATGTTGTAGGAGTGACTGAAGCAACAGGAATCTGGGGCATCGATGCACTTGAGAACGAATTATAATTAGCAGTGCTTGGTGCACTGGCACTACTGCTGACTCCAGTTGCAATTGGAGGTGCTGTGGAAGTTACTGGAGACCCCTTTTCCCTTACATTTGGAGAATTCTCCCTATCCTTGCGTGCAGACTCCATCTTGAAGGTGAGGCTGAAAGTAGTGGGAGGAACTGAAGTTAGGCTGGAGCTCTGTTGTATAGTCTCTCTCTTAGGGAAGGGAAGGGTGTTAGGCAGGGGCACATTATGAACCAAAGTATCCTCCATCTTTGTGTTATTAGTAGCCACAGTGTTAGGCAGAGAAGAAGAGGGTGTAGTATAGTCTGTTACAGACTCCTTTGCATTAGTACCATATTCTGCAGATGATACCGAGATCTATTATGTCTATATTTTATACCTATATCTATTATGTCTATATTTTATACCTCTCTCTATTATATCTATTATGTCTATATTTTATACCTCTATCTATTATATCTATTATGTCTGTATTTCATACCTGTATCTATTATATCTATTATGTCTATATTTTATACCTATAGCTATTATGTCTACATTTTATACGTATATCTATTATATTTATTGTGTCTATATTTTATACTTAAATCTATTATGTCTATATTTTATACCTGTATCTATCATATCTATTATGTCTATATTTTATGTCTATATCTATTATATCCACTATATCTATATTTGATACGTATACCTAAAATATCAATTATGTCTATATTTTATGCCGATATCTATTATATTTATTCTGTCTGCATATTATACCTATGTCTATTATATCTATTATGACTATATTTTATACCTATATCTATTATATCTATTGTATCTATATTTAATACCTATATCTATTATAGCTATTATGTCTATATTTTATACCTATATCTATTATATCTATTATGTCTATATTTTATACCTATATCTTTATATCTATTATGTATATATCTTATACATATATCTATTATATCTATTATGTCTATATTTGATACCTATATATTTTATATCTATTTTGTCTATATTTTATACCTATTTCAATTATGTCTGTATTTTATTCCTGTATCTACTATATTATATCTATATTTTATACCTATATCTTTTTATCTATTGTCTATATTTTATAACTGTATCTATTATATCTATTTATTATACGTACATCTCTTATATCTATTATATCTATATTTTATACTTATATCTATTATATCTATATTTTTTACCTGTATCTACTATATCTATTATGTTTATGTTTTATACCTATATCTATAAAAACTGTTATGTCTATATATTATACCTATATCTATTGTATCTATTATGTCTATATTTTATACCTATATCTGTCATATCTAGTATGTCTATATTTCGTACCTCTATATATCATATCTATTATGTCTACATTTTATACCTATATCTATTATATCTATTATGTCTATGTTTTATACATATATCTATTATATCTATTATGTCTATATTTTATACCTATATCTATTTTATCTATGATATTTTTATTTATAACTGTCTATGATATCCATTATGTCTATATTTTCTACCTATATCTATTATATCTATTATGTCTCTGTTGTATACCTATATCTACTATATCTATTATGTCTATATTTTATACCTATATCTATTATATCTATTATGTCTACATTTTATACCTGTATCTATCATAACTATTATGTCTGTATTTTATACCTGTATCTATTATATCTATATTTTCTAATTATATCAATTATATCAATATTTTATACCTTTATCTATTATATCTATTATGTCTATATTTTGTCCCTCTATCTATTATATCTATTACGTCCATGTTTTATACCTATGTGTATTATATCTATTATGTCTATTTTTTATACCTATATCTATCAAATTTATTATGTCTCTATTTTATACCTATATTTCTTATATCTATTATGTCTATATATCATACCTCTGTCTATTATATCTATTATGTCTATATTTTATACCTATGTCTATTGTATGTATTATGTCTATATTTTATACCTATATCTATTGTATCTATTATGTGTAATCTTTATACCTATATCTGTTATGTCTATATTTTATACCTGTAGCGATAATATGTATTATGTTTATATTTTATACATATATCTATTATATCTGTCTTTTATACCTATATCCATTATATCTATTATATCTATATTTTATACATATATCTATCATATCTATTATGTCTATATTTTATTCCGATATCTATTATATCTATTATATCTATATTTTATACTTATATCTATTTTAACAAAAAATTATACCTATATCCATTATATCTATATTTTTTTCTTATATCTATTATATATATTATATTTATATTTTATAATTATATCTATTATATCTATATTTCATTCCTATATCTATTATATCTATTGTCTACAATTTATACCTGTATCTATTATATCTTTTTTTATACATATATCTGTTATATGTATTGTATCTATATTTTATGCCTATATCTATTGTATCTATATTTTCTACCTGTATCTATTTTATCTATTATGTCTATATTTTATGCCTATATCTATTATATCTATTATGTGTATATTTTATATCTATATCCATCATATCTATTATGTCTATATTTTGTATCTATATTATGTCTATATTTTATACCTATATCTATTATATCAACTATGTGTATATTTTGTACGTATATCTATTATGTCTTTATTTTATACCTATATCTATAATAACTATTACGTCTATATTTTATAACTATATCTATTATATCAATTATATCTTTATTTTATACCTTTATCTATTATGTCTATTTTTATACCTATATCTATGATATCTATTATGTGAATATTTTATACCTATATCTATTATATCAATTATGTCTATATCTTATACCTATACCTATTATATCTATAATGTCTAAATATTATACCTGTATCTATTATGTCTATATTTTATACCTATATCTATTGTAACAATTATGTCCATATTTTATAACTATATATTATGTCTATATTTTACACCTATATCTATTATATCTATTATGTCTATATTTTATAACTATATATAATGTCAATATTTTATATCTATATTCCATTATATATATGATGTCTTTATTTTATGTCTGTATCTATTATGTCTTCATTTTACACGTACATCTATAATAGCTATTCTGTGTATATTTATGCGTATATTTATTATATCTTTATGTCTATATTTTATACCTATATCTATTATGTCTATATATTATACCTGTATCTATTATATCTATTATGTCTATGTTTTATACCTATATGTATTATATTTATTATGTCTATTTTTTATACCTATTTCTATTATATCCATTATGTCTATAATTAATCCCTATATCTATTATGTCTATATTTTATACCTATATCTAGTATATCTATTATGTCTATATTTTATAACTATATATACTATATTTATTATGACTATATTATATACCTATATCTATTATGTCTGTATTTTATACCTATATGTATTATATCTATTATGTCTATAGTTTATACGTATATCTATTATGTCTATATTTTATACCTATATCTATTATATCTATTATGTCTATATATAATACCTATATCTTTTATATCTATTATGTCTATGTTTTATCCCTACATCTATTATATCTATTATGTCTGTATTGTATACCTATATCTATTATGTCTATTATGTCTATATCTTATACCTATATCTGTTATATCTATGATGTCTTTCTTTTAAAACTATACCTATTGTATCTATTATGTCTATATTTCATACCTATACGTATTATAACCATTATGTCTATATTTTTTACCTATATCTATTATGTCTATATTTTATACCTATATGTATTATAATTATTATGTCTATATTTGATACCTATATCTATTATATCTATTATGTCTATATTTTTACCTATTTCTATTATATCTATTATGTCTATATTTAATACCTATATCTATTATGTCTATATTTTATACCTATATCTATTATATATATTATGTATATATTTTATACCTATATCTATTATATATATTATGTCTACATTTTATACCTATATCTACGATATCTACTATGTCTATATTTCACACCTATATCTATTATATCTATTACGTCTATATTTTATACCCATCTCTATTATATCTATTATGTTTATATGTTATATCTGTATCTATTATATATATGTCTATATTTTATACCAATATCTGTTTTGTCTATATTTTATACCTATATCTATTATGGCTATATTTTATAACTATATCTATTTTATCTATTATGTCTATATTTTATACCTATATCTGTTATATCTATTATGTCTATATTTTACACCTATATCTATGAAATCTATTATGTATATATTTTATATCTATATCTATTATGTCTATATTTTATACCTATAACTATTATATCTATTTTATCTATATTTTATATCTGTATCTCTTATATCTATTATGTCTATATTTCATACCTATATGTATTGTATCTATTATGTCTATATTTTCTACCTATATCTATTATAACGGTTATGTCTATATCTTACACATATATCTATTATATCTGTTATATCTATATTTTATAACTATATCTATTATATCTATAATGTCTTTATTTTATACCTATATCTATTATATCTATTATGTGTATATTTTATACCTATATCTATTATATCCATTATGTCTATATTTTATAACTATATCTATTATATCTACACTGTCTATATTTTATACCTATATCTATTATATCTAATATGTCTATATTTTATACCTATATCTATTATATCTCTTATGTCTATGTTTTATACCTATATCTGTTATGTCTATATTTTATACCTCTATTTATTATATAAATTATGGCTATGTTTTATACCTAAATCTATTATATCTATTATGTCTATATTTTATACCGACATCTATTATGTCTATATTTTATACCTATATCTATTATATCTAGTATGTCTATTTTTTATACTTATATCTATTATATCAACTTTGTCTATATTTTATACCTATATCTATTATATCTCTTATGTCTATGTTTTATACCTATATCTATTATGTCTATATTTTATACCTCTATTTATTATATAAATTATGGCTATGTTTTATACCTATATCTATTATATCTATTATGTCTATATTTTATACCGATATCTATTATGTCTATATTTTATGCCTATATCTATTATATCTAGTATGTCTATTTTTTATACTTATATCTATTATATCAACTTTGTCTATATTTTATACCTATATCTATTATATCTATTATGTCCATATTTTATACCTATAATTATTATATCTAATATGTCTGTATTTGATACCTATAGCTATTATGTCTATATTTTATATCTATATCTATTATATTTATTATGCCTATATTTTATACCTATATCTATTGTATCTATTATGTCCATATCTAATACATATATCTATTATATCTATTAAGTCTCTATTTCATACCTACACCTATTATATCTATTGTGTCTATATTTTATATCTATATCTATTATATATATCATGTCTATATCTCATACATATATCTATATCTATTATGTCTATATTTTATAACTATATTTATAATATCTATTATCTCTACATTTTATACCTATATCTTTTATATCTATTTTGTCTATATTTTATACCTATTTCAATTATGTCTATATTTTATTCCTGTATCTCTTATATCTATTATGTCTATATTTTATACCTATATCTATTATATCTATTATGTCTATATTTTATACCTATATCTGTTATATCTATTATGTCTATATTTTATACCTATATCTTTTATATCAATTTTGTCTATATTTTATAACTATTCCAATTATGTCTATATTTTATTCCCATATCTATTCTATCTATTATGTCTATATTTTATACCTATTTCTATTATATCTCTTATGTCTATATTTTATACCTATATCTATTATGTCTATATTTCATACCTTTATCTTTTATATCTATTATGTCTATATTTTATACCTATATCTTTTGTATCTATTATGCCTATATTTTACACCTATATCTATTATATCTACTATGTCTATATTTTACACCTATATCTCTTATATCTATTACGTCTATATTTTATACCCATCTCTATTATATCTATTATGTTTATATTTATACCTATATCTATTATATCTATGTCTATATTTTATAAAGATATCTATTATGTCTGTATTTTATACCTATATCGATTGTGTGTATATTTTATACCTATATCTATTATATCTATTATGTCTATATTTTCTACCTATATCTGTTATATCGATTATATCTATATATTATACATATATCTATTATATCTGTCATGTCTATATTTTATGCCTATATCTATTATATCTATTATGTCTATATTTTCTACCTATATCTATTATGTCTATATTTTATACGTATATCTATTATATCAATTATGCCTTTGTTTTATACCTATATCTATTACATCAATTATACCTACGTTTTATACCTATATCTGTTATATCTCTTATGGCTGTACTTAATACCGATATCTATTTTGTCTATATTTTATACCTATATCTATTATTTCTACTGTGTCTATACTTTATACCTCTATCTAATATATCTATTATGTCTATATTTTATACCTATATCTATTATATCTATTATGTCTATATTTTATACCCATATCTATTTTGTCTGTATTTTATACCTATATCAATTATATCTAATATGTCTGTATTTTATACCTATATCTATTTTATCTATATTTTATACCTGTATCTATTATATGTATTACATCGAACCTTTATACCTATATTATTCTATCTATTATATCTGTATTTCATGCCAATATCTATTATATCGATTATATCTATTATTTATATATTTTATACCTATGTCTATAATATGTATTATATCTATATTTTATTCCTATATCTATTATATCTATTGTATCTATATTTTATAACTACGTCTATTGTATCTATTATGTCTATATTTTATAACTTTATCTATTATGTCCATATTTTAGACCTATATCTACTATATATATTGTGTCTATATTTTATACCTATATATATTATGTTTATATTTTATAACTATACCTATTATATCTATTATGTCTACATTTTATACGTATATGTATTGTGTCTATATTTTGTACGTATATCTATTATATTTATTATGTCTATACTATAGACCTATATTTATTATATCTATTATGTCTATATTTTATACCTATATATGTTATGTCTGTATTTTATACCTATATGGATTATATCTATTATGTCTATATTTTGTACCTATATCTATTATATCTATTTTGTCTATGTTTTCTACCTATGTTTTATCTATAATGTCTACATTTTATACGTATATCTATTATGTCTATATTTTATACGTATATCTATTTTATCTGTTAGGTCTATATTTTATACCTCTATCAATTTTATTTATATTTTATACCTATATCTATTATATCTATTATGTCTATGCTTTATACCTATATCTATTATAACTATTATATCTGTATATTATACCTATAGCTATTATATATATATTTTATACCTATATCTATGATATCTATATGTTATATATATATCTATTATATCTATTATGTCTATATTTTTTACCTATATCTATTATATCTATTATGTCTATATTTTATACCTATATTTATAATATCTATTTTGTCTGTATTTCATACGTATATCTATTATGACTATATTTTATATTTACATCTATTATATCTATTATGTCTGTATTTTATACCTATATCTATTATATCTATTATGTCGATATTTTATACCTATACATATTATATCTTTTATGTCTATATTTTATACCTATATCTATTATATCTGTTATGTCTATATTTTATACCTATATCTATTATACCTATTATGTCTATATTGTATACCTATATATATTAAGTCTATATTTTATACCTATATTTATTATATCTATTATGTCTGTATTTTATACCTATATCTATTATATCTATTATGTCGATATTTTATACCTATACATATTATATCTTTTATGTCTATATTTTATACCTGAATCTATTATATCTATTATGTCTATATCTTATAACTGTATCTATTATATCTTTTATGTCTTTATTTAAAACCTATACCTAATATATCAATTATGTCTATATTTCATACCTATATATATTATAACCATTATGTCTATATTTGAACTTATATCTATTGTGTCTATATTTTATACCTATATCTATTATAATTATGTCTATATTTGATACCTATATCTATTATATCTATTATGTCTATATTTTATACCTATATCTATTATACCTATTATGTCTATATTGTATACCTATATATATTAAGTCTATATTTTATACCTATATTTATTATATCTATTATGTCTGTATTTTATACCTATATCTAATATATCTATTATGTCTAAATATTATTCCTATATCTATTATATCAAATATTTCTATATTTTATACCTATATCTATTATATCTATTATGTCTATATTTTCTACCTATTTCTATTATATCTAATGTTTATATTTTATACCTATATCTATTATGTCTATATTTTATATCTATATCTATTATATCTATTATGTCTGTAATTTATACCTCTATCTATTATATTTATTATGTCTATATTTTATACCTACATCTATTATATCTATTATGTCTATATCTTATACATATATATTTATTATATCTATTATGTCTATATTTTATAGCTATAGTCATTATATTTATTTTGTTTATATTTTAAACCTATTTCAATTATGTCTGTATTTTATTCCTATATCTATTATGTCTGTATTTTACACCTATATCTCTTATGTCTATTACGTCTTTACTATATACCTATATCTATTATATCTATTATGTCTATGTCTTTTACATATATCTATTATATCTATTATGTGTATATTTTATACCTATATCTATTATGTCTATATTTCATACCTACATTTTTATACCACTTATGTCTATATTTCATACCCATATCTGTTATATTTATATTGTCTGTGTTTTATACATATATCGATTATGTCTATATTTTATACTTATATCTATTATATCTATTATGTCTCTATTTTATTCCCATATCTATTATATCTACGATGTCTATATTTTATAACTATACATATTATAACTTTTATGTCTATATTTTATACCTATATCTATTATATCTATTATGTCTTTATTTTAAAACTATGTCTATTATATCTATTATGTGTATATTTCATACCCATATCTATTATAACCATTATGTCTATATTTTGAACCTCTATTATGTCTATATTTTTTACCAATATCTATTATAATTATCATGTCTATATTTGATACCTATATCTAATATATCTATTGTGTCTATATTTTATACCTATTTCTATTATATCTATTATGTCTATATTTTATACCTATATATGTTATGTCTGTATTTTATACCTATATGGATTATATCTATTATGTCTATATTTTGTACCTATATCTATTATATCTATTTTGTCTATGTTTTCTACCTATGTTTTATCTATAATGTCTACATTTTATACGTATATCTATTATGTCTATATTTTATACGTATATCTATTTTATCTGTTAGGTCTATATTTTATACCTCTATCTATTTTATTTATATTTTATACCTATATCTATTATATCTATTATGTCTATGCTTTATACCTATATCTATTATAACTATTATATCTGTATATTATACCTATAGCTATTATATATATATTTTATACCTATATCTATGATATCTATATGTTATATATATATCTATTATATCTATTATGTCTATATTTTTTACCTATATCTATTATATCTATTATGTCTATATTTTATACCTATATTTATAATATCTATTTTGTCTGTATTTCATACGTATATCTATTATGACTATATTTTATATTTACATCTATTATATCTATTATGTCTGTATTTTATACCTATATCTATTATATCTATTATGTCGATATTTTATACCTATACATATTATATCTTTTATGTCTATATTTTATACCTATATCTATTATATCTGTTATGTCTATATTTTATACCTATATCTATTATACCTATTATGTCTATATTGTATACCTATATATATTAAGTCTATATTTTATACCTATATTTATTATATCTATTATGTCTGTATTTTATACCTATATCTATTATATCTATTATGTCGATATTTTATACCTATACATATTATATCTTTTATGTCTATATTTTATACCTGAATCTATTATATCTATTATGTCTATATCTTATAACTGTATCTATTATATCTTTTATGTCTTTATTTAAAACCTATACCTAATATATCAATTATGTCTATATTTCATACCTATATATATTATAACCATTATGTCTATATTTGAACTTATATCTATTATGTCTATATTTTATACCTATATCTATTATAATTATGTCTATATTTGATACCTATATCTATTATATCTATTATGTCTATATTTTATACCTATATCTATTATACCTATTATGTCTATATTGTATACCTATATATATTAAGTCTATATTTTATACCTATATTTATTATATCTATTATGTCTGTATTTTATACCTATATCTAATATATCTATTATGTCTAAATATTATTCCTATATCTATTATATCAAATATTTCTATATTTTATACCTATATCTATTATATCTATTATGTCTATATTTTCTACCTATTTCTATTATATCTAATGTTTATATTTTATACCTATATCTATTATGTCTATATTTTATATCTATATCTATTATATCTATTATGTCTGTAATTTATACCTCTATCTATTATATTTATTATGTCTATATTTTATACCTACATCTATTATATCTATTATGTCTATATCTTATACATATATATTTATTATATCTATTATGTCTATATTTTATAGCTATAGTCATTATATTTATTTTGTTTATATTTTAAACCTATTTCAATTATGTCTGTATTTTATTCCTATATCTATTATGTCTGTATTTTACACCTATATCTATTATGTCTATTATGTCTTTACTATATACCTATATCTATTATATCTATTATGTCTATGTCTTTTACATATATCTATTATATCTATTATGTGTATATTTTATACCTATATCTATTATGTCTATATTTCATACCTACATTTTTATACCACTTATGTCTATATTTCATACCCATATCTGTTATATTTATATTGTCTGTGTTTTATACATATATCGATTATGTCTATATTTTATACTTATATCTATTATATCTATTATGTCTCTATTTTATTCCCATATCTATTATATCTACGATGTCTATATTTTATAACTATACATATTATAACTTTTATGTCTATATTTTATACCTATATCTATTATATCTATTATGTCTTTATTTTAAAACTATGTCTATTATATCTATTATGTGTATATTTCATACCCATATCTATTATAACCATTATGTCTATATTTTGAACCTCTATTATGTCTATATTTTTTACCAATATCTATTATAATTATCATGTCTATATTTGATACCTATATCTAATATATCTATTGTGTCTATATTTTATACCTATTTCTATTATATCTATTATGTCTATATTTTATACCTATATCTATTATATCTACTATGTCTATATTTTACACCTATAATTATTATATCTATTACGTCTATATTTTATACCCATCTCTATTCTATCTATTATGTTTATATTTTATAACTATATCTATTATGTCTGTATTTTATACCTATATCTATTAAATGTATTATGTGTCCATTTTTTACCTATATCTATTATGTCTATATTTCATACCTACATTTTTATACCAGTTATGTCTATATTTTATACCTATATCTATTATATCTATTATTTCTATATTATATGCCGATATGTATTATGTCTATATTTTATACGTATATGTATTATATCTACTCTGACTATATTTTATACCTATATCTATTATATCTAATATGTCTACATTTTAAACCTATATCTATTATGTCAATATTTTATATCTATATCTATTATATTTATTATGTCTATATTTTATACCTCTATTATATCTATTATGTCTATATTTTATACCTATAAATATTGTATCTATTATGTATATATTTTATACATATATCTATTATATCTATTATGTGTATATTTCATACCTATATCTCTTACATCTATTTTGTCTATATTTTATACATATTTAAATTATGTTTGTATTTTATTCCTATATCTATTACATCTATTATGTCTGTATTTTATAGCTATATCTATTATATCTATTATATCTATATTTTATAACTATATCTATTATATATATTATGTCTATATCTTATACATATATCTGTTATATTTATTATGTGTATATTTCATAGCTATATCGATTGTGTCTATTTTTCATACCTGCATTTTTATACCAGTTATATCTATAATTTATACCTCTATTATATCTATTATATCTATATTTTATACCTACACGTATTATATCTATTATGCCTGTATCTTATACATATATCTCATATATCTATTATGTGTATATTTTATACCTATATCTATAATGTCTATATTTCATATCTACATTTTTATACCAGTTATGTCTTTATTTTATACCTATATCTATTATATCTATTAAGTCTATATTTTATACCGATATCTATAATGTCTATATTTTATACCTATATCTATTATATCTACTCTGCCTATACTTTATACCTATATCTATTATGTCTATAATTCATCCCTATATCTATTATATCCACTCTGTCTATATTTTATACCTATATCTATTATGCCTATTATGTCCATATTTTATACCGATATCTATTATATCTATCATATCAATGTTTTATGCCTATATCTATTAAATCTATTTTGTCTATATTTTATACATATGTCTATTATGTCTATGTTTTATACCTATATCTATTATATCTATTATGTCTATAATTAATACCTCTATCTATTATATCTACTCTGTCTGTATTTTATAGCTTTATCTATTATCTACTATGTCTTTATTTTAAACCTATACCTATTATATCTATTATGTCTATATTTCTTGCCTATATCTATACTACCCATTATGACTGTACTTTGTACGTATATCCATTATGTCAATATTTGATACCTATATCTATTATAATTATTATGTCTATATTTGATACCTATATCTATTGTGAGTATTATCTCTATACTGTATAACTATATCTGTTGTATCTATTCTGTCTATATTTCATACCTATATCTATTATGTCTATATTTTTTACCTATATCGATTATATCAATTTGTCTATATTATTTAACTATATCTATTATGCCTATATTTTATACCTATATGTATTATATCTAAAATGTCTATATTTTATAACTATAGATATCATATATATTATGACTATATTTTATAGCCATATATATCATATCTATAATGTCTATGTTTTATACCCATATCTATTATATCTCTTATGTCTATATTTTATACCTATGTCTATTATATCTACTATGTCTATATTTTATACTTATGTCTATTATATCTAATATGTCTATATTTTATACCTATATCTATCAAACCTATTATGTTTCTATTTTATACCTATATTTGTGATATCTATTATGTCTATATTTTATACCTATATCTATTATATCAATTGTCTATATTTTATACCTGTATCTATTGTATGTATTATGTCTATATTTTATTCCTATATCTATTATATCTATTATGTCTATATTTTATACCTGTATCTATTATGTCTATATTTTATACCTGTATCGATTATATTTATTATGTCTATATTTTAGACCTATATCTATTATATCTATTATATCTATATTTTATAGCTATATCTATTATATCTATTATGTCCATATTTTATAACTTTAACTCTTATATCTTTTAAGTCTATATTTTACAACTCTATCAATTACATCTATTATGTCTATATTTTATACCTCTATTATATCTTTTATGTCAAAATTTTATACCTATATCTATTATATCCATTATGTCTATATTTTATACCTATAAGTATTATATCTATTATATTTATATTTTATAATTATATCTCTTATATCTATATTTTATACCTCCATTATATCTATTATATCTATATTGTATATCTATATCTAATATATCTATATTTTATACGTATTTCTATTATATCTATTATGTGTATATTTTATATCTATATCTATTTTCTCTACATTTTAAACCTGTATCTATTATATCTATTATGTCTATATTTTATACCTATGACTATTATATCTATGCTGTCTTTATTTTTAACCTATAGCTATTATATATGCCTATATTTTATACCTATATCTATCATATATATTATGTCTGTATTTTATACCTGAATCTGTTTTTTTTTTTTTTATTATACTTTAAGTTCTAGGGTACATGTGCATAACGTGCAGGTTTGTTACATATGTATACTTATGCCATGTTGGTGTGCTGCACCCATCAACTCGTCAGCACCCATCAATTCATCATTTATATCATGTATAACTCCCCAATGCAATCCCTCCTTCCTCCCCCCTCCCCCCTCCCCATGATAGACCCCAGTGTGTGATGTTCCCCTTCCCGAGTCCAAGTGATCTCATTGTTCAGTTCCCACCTATGAGTGAGGACATGCGGTGTTTGGTTTTCTCTTCTTGTGATAGTTTGCTAAGAATGATGGTTTCCAGCTGCATCCATATCCCTACAAAGGACGCAAACTCATCCTTTTTTATGGCTGCATAGTATTCCATGGTGTATATGTGCCACATTTTCTTAATCCAGTCTGTCACAGATGGACATTTGGGTTGATTCCAAGTCTTTGCTATTGTGAATAGTGCCGCAATAAACATACGTGTGCATGTGTCTTTGTAGTAGAATAATTTATAATCCTTTGGGTATATACCCAGTAGTGGGATGGCTGGGTCATATGGTACATCTAGTTCTAGATCCTTGAGGAATTGCCATACTGTTTTCCATAATGGTTGAACTAGTTTACAATCCCACCAACAGTGTAAAAGTGTTCCTATTTCTCCACATCCTCTCCAACAACTGTTGTTTCCTGACTTCTTAATGATTGCCATTCTAACTGGTGTGAGATGGTATCTCATTGTGGTTTTGATTTGCATTTCTCTGATGGCGAGTGATGATGAGCATTTTTTCATGTGTCTGTTGGCTGTATGAATGTCTTCTTTTGAGAAATGTCTGTTCATACCCTTTCCCCACTTTTTGATGGGGTTGTTTGTTTTTTTCTTGTAAATTTGTTTGAGTTCTTTGTAGATTCTGGATATTAGCCCTTTGTCAGATGAGTAGATTGCAAAAATTTTTTCCCATTCTGTAGGTTGCCTGTTCACTCTGATGGTAGTTTCTTTTGCTGTGCAAAAGCTCTTTAGTTTAATTAGATCCCATTTGTCAATTTTGGCTTTTGCGGTCGTTGCTTTTGGTGTTTTAGACATGAAGTCCTTGCCCATGCCTATGTCCTGAATGGTACTACCCAGATTTTCTTCTAGGGTTTTTATGGTATTAGTTCTAACATTTAAGTCTCTAATCCATCTTGAATTAATCTTTGTGTAAGGGGTAAGGAAAGGATCCAGTTTCAGCTATCTACTTATGGCTAGCCAATTTTCCCAGCACCATTTATTAAATAGGGAATCCTTTCCCCATTTCTTGTTTCTCTCAGTTTTGTCAAAGATCAGATGGCTGTAGATGTGTGGTATTATTTCTGAGGACTCTGTTCTGTTCCATTGGTCTATATATCTGTTTTGGTACCAGTACCATGCTGTTTTGGTTACTGTAGCCTTGTAGTATAGTTTGAAGTCAGGTAGCGTGACGCCTCCAGCTTTGTCCTTTTGACTTAGGATTGCCTTGGCAATGCGGGCTTTTTTTTGGTTCCATATGAACTTTAAAGCAGTTTTTTCCAATTCTGTGAAGAAACTCATTGGTAGCTTGATGGGGATGGCATTGAATCTATAAATAACCTTGGGCAATATGGCCATTTTCACGATATTGGTTCTTCCTATCCATGAGCATGGTATGTTCTTCCATTTGTTTGTGTCCTCTTTGATTTCACTGAGCAGTGGTTTGTAGTTCTCCTTGAAGAGGTCCTTTACATCCCTTGTAAGCTGGATTCCTAGGTGTTTTATTCTCTTTGAAGCAATTGTGAATGGAAGTTCATTCATGATTTGGCTCTCTGCTTGTCTGTTACTGGTGTATAAGAACGCTTGTGATTTTTGCACATTAATTTTGTATCCTGAGACTTTGCTGAAGTTGCTTATCAGCTTAAGGAGATTTTGGGCTGAGAATGGGGTTTTCTAAATATACAATCATGTCATCTGCAAACAGGGACAATTTGACTTCTTCTTTTCCTAACTGGATACCCTTGATTTCTTTCTCTTGCCTGATTGTCCTAGCCAGAACGTCCAACACTATGTTGAATAGGAGTGGTGAGAGAGGGCATCCCTGTCTTGTGCCAGTTTTCAAAGGGAATTTTTCCAGTTTTTGCCCATTCAGAATGATATGAGCTGTGGGTTTGTCATAAATAGCTCTTATTATTTTGAGGTACGTTCCATCAATACCGAATTTATTGAGCGTTTTTAGCATGAAGGGCTGTTGAATTTTGTCAAAAGCCTTTTCTGCATCTATTGAGATAATCATGTGGTTCTTGTCTTTGGTTCTGTTTATATGCTGGATTACGTTTATTGATTTGCGAATGTTGAACCAGCCTTGCATCCCAGGGATGAAGCCCACTTGATCATGGTGGATAAGCTTTTTGATGTGCTGCTGAATCCGGTTTGCCAGTATTTTATTGAGAATTTTTGCATCGATGTTCATCAGGGATATTGGTCTAAAATTCTCTTTTTTTGTTGTGTCTCTGCCAGGCTTTGGTATCACGATGATGTTGGCCTCATAAAATGAGTTAGGGAGGATTCCCTCTTTTTCAATTGATTGGAATAGTTTCAGAAGGAATGGTACCAGCTCCTCCTTGTACCTCTGGTAGAATTCAGCTGTGAATCCATCTGGTCCTGGACTCTTTTTGGTGGGTAGGCTATTAATTGTTGCCTCAATTTCAGAGCCTGCTGTTGGTCTCTTCAGGGATTCCACTTCTTCCTGGTTTAGTCTTGGAAGAGTGTAAGTGTCCAGGAAATTATCCATTTCTTCTAGATTTTCCAGTTGATTTGCGTAGAGGCGTTTATAGTATTCTCTGATGGTAGTTTGTATTTCTGTGGGGTCAGTGGTGATATCCATTTTATCATTTTTTATTGCATCTATTTGATTCCTCTCTCCTTTCTTCTTTATTAGTCTTGCTAGCGGTCTGTCAATTTTGTTCATCTTTTCAAAAAACCAACTCCTGGATTCATTGATTTTTTGGAGGGTTTTTTGTGTCTCTGTCTCCTTCAGTTCTGCTCTGATCTTAGTTATTTCTTGCCTTCTGCTAGCTTTTGAATGTGTTTGCTCTTGCCTCTCTAGTTCTTTTCATTGTGATGTTAGAGTGTCAATTTTAGATCTTTCCTGCTTTCCCTTGTGGGCATTTAGTGCTATAAATTTCCCTCTACACACTGCTTTAAATGTGTCCCAGAGATTCTGATATGTTGTATCTTTGTTCTCATTGGTTTCAAAGAACATCTTTATTTCTGCTTTCATTTCGTTATGTACCCAGTAGTCATTCAGGAGCAGGTTGTTCAGTTTCCATGTAGTTGAGCGGTTTTGATTGAGTTTCTTAGTCCTGAGTTCTAGTTTGATTGCACTGTGGTCTGAGAGACAGTTTGTTATAATTTCTGTTCTTTTACATTTGCTGAGGAGTGCTTTACTTCCAATTATGTGGTCAATTTTGGAATAAGTGCGATGTGGTGCTGAGAAGAATGTATATTCTGTTGATTTTGGGTGGAGAGTTCTGTAGATGTCTATTAGGTCCGCTTGGTGCAGAGATGAGTTCAATTCCTGGATATCCTTGTTAACTTTCTGTCTCGTTGATCTGTCTAATGTTGACAGTGGAGTGTTGAAGTCTCCCATTATTATTGTGTGGGAGTCTAAGTCTCTTTTTAAGTCTCTAAGGATTTGCTTTATGAATCTGGGTGCTCCTGTATTGGGTGCATATATATTTAGGAGAGTTAGCTCCTCCTGTTGAATTGATCCCTTTACCATTATGTAATGGCCTTCTTTGTCTCTTTTGATCTTTGATGATTTAAAGTCTGTTTTTTCAGAGACAAGGATTGCAACCCCTGCTTTTTTTTGTTCTCCATTTGCTTGGTAGATCTTCCTCCATCCCTTTATTTTGAGCCTATGTATGTCTCTGCATGTAAGATGGGTCTCCTGAATACAGCAGACTGATGGGTCTTGACTCTTTATCCAGTTTGCCAGTCTGTGTCTTTTAATTGGAGCATTTAGTCCATTTACATTTAAGGTTAATATTGTTATGTGTGAACTTGATCCTGTCATTATGATATTAACTGGTTATTTTGCTCGTTAGTTGATGCAGTTTCTTCCTAGCCTCGATGGTCTTTACATTTTGGCATGTTTTTGCGATGGCTGGTACCGGTTGTTCCTTTCCATGTTTAGGGCTTCCTTCAGGGTCTCTTGTAAGGCAGGCCTGGTGGTGACAAAATCTCTAAGCATTTGCTTATCTGTAAAGGATTTTATTTCTCCTTCACTGATGAAACTTAGTTTGGCTGGATATGAAATTCTGGGTTGAAAATTCTTTTCTTGAAGAACGTTGAATATTGGCCCCCACTCTCTTCTGGCTTGTAGAGTTTCTGCCGAGAGATCTGCTGTTAGTCTGATGGGCTTCCCTTTGTGGGTAACCCGACCTTTCTCTCTGGCTGCCCTTAAGATTTTTTCCTTCATTTCAACTTTGGTGAATCTGGCAATTATGTGTCTTGGAGTTGCTCTTCTGGAGGAGTATCTTTGTGGCGTTCTCTGTATTTCCTGAATTTGAATGTTGGCCTGCCCTACTAGGTTGGGGAAGTTCTCCTGGATGATATCCTGAAGAGTGTTTTCCAACTTGGTTCCATTTTCCCCCTCACTTTCAGGCACCCCAATCAGACGTACATTTGGTCTTTTTACATAATCCCATACATCTTGCAGGCTTTGTTCATTTCTTTTTCTTCTTTTTTCTTTTGGTTTCTCTTCTCGCTTCATTTCATTTATTTGATCCTCAATCACTGATACTCTTTCTTCTAGTTGATCGAGTCGGTTACTGAAGCCCGTGCATTTGTCACGTATTTCTCGTGTTATGGTTTTCATCTCTGTCATTTCGTTTATGATCTTCTCTGCATTAATTAGTCTAGCTGTCAATTCTTCCACTCTTTTTTCAAGATTTTTAGTTTCTTTGTGCTGGGTACGTAATTCCTCCTTTAGCTCTGAGAAGTTTGATGGACTGAAGCCTTCTTCTCTCATCTCTTCAAAGTCGTTCTCTGACCAGCTTTGATCCGTTGCTGGCGATGGGCTGCGCTCCTTTGCAGGGGGAGATGCGCTCTTACTTTTTGAATTTCCAGCTTTTCTGCCCTGCTTCTTCCCCATCTTTGTGGTTTTATCTGTCTCTGGTCTTTGATGATGGTGACGTACTGATGGGGTTTTGGTATGGGTGTCCTTCTTGTTTGATAGTTTTCCTTCTGACAGTCAGAAGGACTGTCTGTTGGTCTGTTGGAGATTGCTTGAGGTCCACTCCCGACCCTGTTTGCCTGGGTATCAGCAGCAGAGGTTGCCGAAGATAGAATATTGCTGAATAGCATGTGTACCTGTCTGATTCTTCCTTTGGAAGTTTCCTCTCAGGGGTGTACTCCACCCTGTGAGGTGTGGGGTGTCAGACTGCCCCTAGTGGGGGATGTCTCCCAGCTAGGCTACTCAGGGGTCAGGGACCCACCTGAGCAGGCAGTCTGTCCGTTCTCAGATCTCAACCTCCGCGTTGGGAGATCCACGGCTCTCCCCAAAGCTGTCAGACAGAGTCGTGCGCGTCTGCACCGGCTCCCGCTACTTCCCCTGTTGGTCTTCAGCTGTGCGCTGTCCCCAGAGGTGGAGACTACAGAGACAGGCAGGCTTCCTTGAGCTGCTGTGAGCTCCACCCAGTTCGAGCTTCCCAGCGGCTTTGTTTACCTACTTAAGCCTCAGCAATGGCGGGCGCCCCTCCCACAGCCTCGCTGCTGCCTTGCGGATAGATCGCGGCAGACTGCTGTGTTAGCAGTGAGGGAGGCTCCGTGGGCGTGGGACCCTCCCAGCCAGGTGTGGGATATATTCTCCTGGTGTGCCTGTATGCTTACAGCGCAGTATTGGGGTGGGAGTTACCCGATTTTCCAGGTGTTGTGTGTCTCAGTTCCCCCGGCTAGGAAAACGGATCCCCTTCCCCCTTGGGCTTCCAGGTGAGGCGATGCCTCACCCTGCTTCAGCTCTCGCTGGTCAGGCTGCAGAAGCTGACCAGGACCGATTGTCCAGCACTCCCTAGTGAGATGACCCCAGTACCTCAGTTGAAAATGCAGAAATCACCAGACTTCTGTGTCGCTCGCGCTGTGAGTTGGAGACTGGAGCTGTTCCTATTCGGCCATCTTGCTCCGCCCTCCATATCTATATTTTATACCTATATCAATTATATCCATTATATTTATATTTTTTATCATTATATCTATTATATCTATATTTTATACCTATATCTATTATATCTATTGTCTATATTATATACCTGTATCTATTATATCTATTTTTTATAGGTATATCTATTATATCTACTATGTCTATATTTTATACCTATATTTATTATATCTATTATATCTATATTTTATACCTACATCTATTATAACTATATTTTATACCTATATCTATTATATCTATATTTGATACCTATATCTATTATATCCTATTATATTTATATTTTATACTTTTATCTATTATATCTGTATTTTATACCTATATCGATGATATCTATTGTCTATATATTATACCTGTATCTATCATATCTATTTTTTACACGAACATATATTATATCTATTATATCTATATTATATACCTATATCTATAATATCTATATTTTATACCTGTATCTACTATATCTAT
Source organism: Rhinopithecus roxellana (assembly GCF_007565055.1). Lineage (NCBI taxonomy): Eukaryota > Metazoa > Chordata > Mammalia > Primates > Cercopithecidae > Rhinopithecus > Rhinopithecus roxellana. The sequence continues at coordinate 29,401 of NW_022144684.1, forward strand.
TATGTCTATGTTTTATACCTATATCTATTATATCGATTATGTCTATATTTTATATCTATATCGATTATATCTATTGTGTCTATATTTTATACCTATATCTATCATATCAATTATGTGTATATTTCATACCTATATATATCATATCTATTATGTCTATATTTTATACCTATATCAAATATATCTCTTATGTATGTATTTTACACCTATATGTATTATATTATGTCTATATTTTATACCTATACCTATTATAACCATATTTTATACCTATATACATTATATCTATTATGTCTGTATTTTTTACCTATATCTATTATGTCTATATTTTATACCTATATCTATTATATCTATTATGTCTATATTTTATACCTATATCTATTATCTATTATGTCTATGTTTTATACCTATATCTATTATGTCTATATTTTATACCTATATCTATTATATCGATTATGTCTAAATATTGTACCTACATCTATTATGTCTATATTTTATACCTATATCTATTATAACTATTATGTCTATATTTTAAAACTATATCTGTTATAGCTATTATGTCTATATTTGATACCTATATCTATTATATCTATTATATCGATATTTTATACCTATATCTATTATAACCATATTTTATACCTATATACATTATATCTGTTTTATACCTATATCAATTATATCTATTTATATTTTTTATAATTATATCTATTATATCTATATTTTATACCTATATCTATTATATCTATTGTCTATATTTTATAACTGTATCTATTATATATATTTTTTATACGTATATCTATTACATCTATTATATCTATATTTTATAACTATATCTATTATATCTATTATGTTTATATTTTATAGCTATATCTATTATGTCTATATTTTATACCGATATCTATTATAACCATTATGTCTATATTTTATACCTATATCTATTATATCTATTATGTTAATATTTTATACCTATATCTATTATGTCTATATATTATACCTATATCTGTTATATCTATTATGTCTCTATTTTATACCTATATCTATTATACCTCTTATGTCTATATTTTACACCTATATCAATTATATCTATTCTCTGTATATTTCATACCTGTATCTATTATGTCTATATTTTATACCAGTATCTATTATATCTATTATGTCTATATTTTATACCAATATCTATTGTATCTATTATGTCTATATTTTATACCTATATCCATTATATCGATTATGTCTGTATTTTATACCTATATCTACTGTATCTATTATGTCTATATTTTTTACCCATATCTATTCTATCTATTATGTTTATATTTTATACCTATATCTATAATATCTATAACATCTACATTTTATAACTATATCTATTATACCTCTTATGTCTATATTTAATAAATATATATATTATATCTATTATGTCTATATTTTATACCTATATCTATTATATCTATTATGTCTATATTTTATACCTATACCTATTGTATCTATTGTTTATATTTTACATCTATATCGATTATGTCTATATTTTATACCTATATCTATTATATCTACTCTGTCTATGTTTTATACCTATATCTATTATAACTCTTATGTCTATATTTTATACCTATATCTATTATATCTATTATGTCTATATTTTATACCTATATCTACTATGTCCATATTTTATGCCAATATCTATTATATGTATTATGACTATATTTTATATCTTTATCTATTATATCTATTATGCCTATATTTTATACCTATATCTATTATATCTATTATGTCTATATTTTATACCTATACCTATTGTATCTATTGTTTATATTTTACATCTATATCGATTATGTCTATATTTTATACCTATATCTATTATATCTACTCTGTCTATGTTTTATACCTATATCTATTATAACTCTTATGTCTATATTTTATACCTATATCTATTATATCTATTATGTCTATATTTTATACCTATATCTACTATGTCCATATTTTATGCCAATATCTATTATATGTATTATGACTATATTTTATATCTTTATCTATTATATCTATTATGCCTATATTTTATACCTATATCTATTATATCTATTATATCTATATTTTATACCTATATCTATTATATCCACTATATCTATATTTTATACCTATATATAATATATGTATATTTGATACCCATATCCATTATATCTATTATATCTATATTTTATACCTATTTCTATAATATCTATTATATCTATCTATTATATCTATTATAAATATATTTTATACCTATATCTATTATATCTATATTTTATACCTATATCGAGTATATCTATTATGTCTATATTCTATACCTATATCTATTGTATCTATTATGTGTATATATTATACCTATATCTATTATATCTATTTTGTCTATATTTTATATCTATGTCGATCATAACTATTATGTCTGTATTTCATACCTATATATATCATATCTATTATGTCTATATTTTATACCTGTATCTATTATATCTATTATGTCTGTATTTCATACCTATATCTATTATATATATTATGTCAATATTTTATGCCCATATCTATAATATCTACTATGTTTATATTTTATGCCTATATCTATAATATCTATTACGTCTATATTTTATAACTATATATATTATATGTATTATGTCTCTATTTTATACCTATATCTATTATGTCTATATTTTATAAATATATCTATTATAATTATTATGTCTATATTTTATAACTATATATTATGTCTATATTTTACACCTATATATATTATATCTATTATGTCTATATTTTATAACTATATATTATGTATATATTTCATATCTACATCCATTTTATATATTATGTCTATATTTTATATCTATATCTATTATGTCTATATTTTACACCTATATCTATTATATCTATTCTGTGTATATTTTATACGTATATCTATTATATCTTTATGTCTATATTTATACCGATATCTATTATGTCTATATTTTATATCTATTATATCTATTATATCTATATTTTATACCTATAACTATTATATCTATATTTGATACGTATATCTATTATATCTATTATATCGATATTTTAGTTATATTATAACTATTATGTCTATATTTTATACCTATATTATGTCTATTTTTTATACTTATATGTGTTATATCTATTATGTCTATATTTCATACCTATATGTATTATATATTTTATTACTATATTTTATACCTATATCTATTATATCTATTATATCTATATTTTATTCCTATATCTATTATGTCTATATTTCATACCTATATCTATTATATCTATTATGTCTATATTTAATCCCTATATACATTATATCTATTATGTGTTTATTTTATACCTATATCTATTATATCTGTTATGTCTATATTTTATAACTATATCTATTATATCTATTATATCTATATTTTATACCTATATCTATTATGTCTATATTTTATACCTATATCTATTATAACTATTATGTCTATATTTTATAACTATATCTATTATATCAATTGTATTTATATTTTATAATTTCATCTGTTATATCTATATTTTTTATCTGTATCTATTATATCTATTATATCTATATTTTATACCTATATCTATTTTATCTATATTTTATACGTATATCTATTATATCCATTATATTTATATTTTATACCTTTATCTATTATATCTATATTTTCTACCTATATCTATTATATCTATATTTTATACCTATATCTATTTTATCTATTATATATATATTTTATACCTATACATATTATATCGATTATATATATATTTTATATCTATATCTATTATATCTATATTTCACACTTATATCTATTATATCTATTATGCCTATATATTATACCTATATCTATCATGTCTATATTTTATACCAATAACTATTATATCAACTATGTGTATATTTTATAGGTAGATGTATTATATCTATTATGTCTATATTTTATACCTATATCTATTATACCTATTATGTCTATATTTTATACCTATATGTATTATATCTATATTTTTTACCTATATCTACATTATCTGTTATATTTATATTTTTTAACTATATCTATTATATCTATATTTTATACCTGTATCTATTATAACTATTATATCTATATTTTATATCTATATCTATTATATGTATATTTTATAACTATATCTAATATATCTATTATATTTATATTTTGTACCTATATCTATTATGTCTATATTTTATACCTATATATATTATAAACATTTTGTCTATATTTTATACCAGTATCTATTATATCTATTATGTGTATACTTCATACCTATATCTATTATATCTATTCTGTCTACATTTTATACCTATATCTATTATATCTATTATGTCTATATTTTATTCCTATATCTATTATATCTATTATGTCTACATTATATACCTACATCTATTATATCTATTATGTCTACATTATATACCTACATCTATTATATCTATTATGTCTATATTTTATCCCTATATCTATTATATCTATATTTTATACCTATATCTATTATAAATGTATTTTATACCTAAATCTAGTATGTGTATTATGTCTATATTTTATACCTATATCTATAATATCGATATTTTATCTATATCTATTATATTTATTTTGTCTATAATGTATACCTATATCTATTTTATCTATTATGTCTATATTTCATACCTACATCTATTAAATCTATTATGTCTATATTTTATACCTCTGTCTATTACGTCTATATTTCATACCTATATCTATTATATCTATTATGTCTGTATTTTATACCTATATCTATTATATCTATTATGTCTGTATTTTATACCTATATCTATTATATCTATTATGTCTATATTATATATCTATACATTTTATGTCTATATTTTATACCTATATCTATTATATCTATTATGTCTATATTTTATAACTACATCTATTCTGTCTATATTTTAAACCGATATCTATTATATCTATTATGTCTATATTTTACACCTCTATCTATTATATCTCTTATGCCTATATTTTATACCTATATCTATTGTGTCTATTATGTCTATATTAATACCTATATATATTATATCTATTATGTCTATATTTTATACTTATATGCTTTAAGTCTATATTGTATACCTATATTTATTATATCTATTATGTCTATATTTTATACATATATCTATTATGTCTATATTTTATACCTATATCTATTGTGTCTATATTTTATACCTATATCTATTATGTGTATATTTAATACCTATATATATTATATCTATTATATCTGTATTTTATACCTATATCTATTATGTCTATATTTTATACCTATATCTATTATACCTATTATGTCTATATTTTATACCTATATCTATTATCTATTATATCTATATTTTATACCTATATCTATACTATCTGTTATATTTCTATTTTTTAACTATATCTATTATATCTATATTTTATACCTATATATATTATATGTATATTTTATAACTATATCTAATATATCTCTTACATCTATATTTTGTACCTATATCTATTATGTCTATATTTTATACCTATATATAATATCCATTATGTCTATATTTTATGAGTATCTATTATATCTATTATGTGTATATTTTATACCTATATCTATTATATCTATATTTTATACCTATATCTATTATAACTGTATTTTATACCTAAATCTAGTATATGTATTACGTCTATATTTTATACCTATATCTATAATATCTATATTTTATCTATATCCATTATATTCATTGTTTCTGTAATGAATACCTCTATCTATTATCTATTATATCTATTATGTCTACATTTCATACCTACATGTATTATATCTATTATGTCTATATTTTTATACCTATGTCTATTACGTCTGTATTTCATAATTATATCTATTATAGCTATTATGTCTATATTTTATACCTATATTTATTGTGTCTATATTTTATACCTATATCTATTATGTCTATATTTAATACCTATATATATTATATCTGTTATGTCTGTATTTTATACCTATATCTATTATTTGTATATTTTATACTTATTTCTATTATATCTATTATGTCTATATTTTATACCTGTATCTATTCTGTCTACATTTTATACCTATATCTATTATATCTATTATATCTATATTTCATACCTATATCTATTATATCTATTCTGTCTATATTTTATACCTATATCTCTTTTTTTATATTTTTTACCTATATCTATTATATCTATTATGTCTCTATATTGTACCTATATCTATTATGTCTATATTGTATACCTATATCTATGATATCTATTATATCTATATTTTATAACTATATCTATTGTATCTATTATGTCTGTATTTTATACCACTATCTATTATATCTATTATATCTATATTTTATACCTATATCTATTATAACTATATTTGATACCTATATTTCTTATATCTGTATTTAATAGCTATATATATTATATCTATTAGATTCATAATTTATAATTATATCTATTATATCTATATTTTACACATATATCTATTATATCTATTATATCTATATTTCATGACTATATCAATTTTATCTATATTTTATACATATATCTATTATATCTATTACATCTATATTTTATACCTATATCCAATATATCTATATTTTATACCTGTATCGATTATATCTATTATGTCTATATTTTATACCTATATCTATTATATCTTTTTTGTCTATATTTTCTACCTATATCTTTCAAACCTATTATGTCTCTATTTTATATCTCCATTTGTTACATCTATTATGTCTATATTTGAAACCTATATCTACTGTAACTATTACGTCTATATTGTATACCTATATCTATTGTATGTGTTATGTCTATATTTAATACATATATCTGTTATATCTATTATATCTATACTTTACACATATATCTATTATGTCTATATTTTATACCTGTATCAAATATATTTATTATGTCTATATTTTATACCTATATCTATTATATCTCTTATGTTTATATTTTATACCTATATCTATTATATCAATTATGTTTATATTTTATACCCATATCTATTATGTCTATATTTTATACTTATATCTATTATATCTATTATGTCTATATTTTATATCTATATCTATTATACGTCTTATGTCTATATTTTATACCTATGTCTATTATTTCTATTGTGTCTGTACTTTATACCTATATCTATTATGTCTATATTTTATATCTTTATCTATTGTATTCATTATGTATATATTTTGTACCTATATGTATGATTTCTACTATGTCTATATTTTATGCCTAAATCTATTGTATCCACTATATCTGTATTTTACACCTATATCTATTATAACCATATTTTATATCTATATCCAATATATCTATATTTTATACCTATATCTATTATATCCACTATATCTATATATTATACCTATATCTAATATATGTATATTTTATATCAATATCTATTATATATATATTTTATACCTGTATCTATTATATCTATTTTTTATACATATATATCTATTATATCTATTATATCTATATTTTATACCTATATCTATTATATCTATATTATGTATATGTATATATTATATCTATTATGTCTATATTTTATACCTATATTTATTATAACTTTTATGTCTATATTTTATACCTATATCTATTATATCTATTGTGTCTATATTTTATTCCTGTTTCTATCATATCTATTATGTCTTAATTTTATACCTATATATATCATATCTATTATGTATATATTTTATAACTATATCTATTATATCTATTATGTCTATATTTTATACCTACTTCTATTGTATCTATTATGTCTATATTTTATACCTATATCTTTTGTATGTATTATATCTACATTTTATATCGATATCTATTATATCTATTATGTCTATAGTTTATACCTATATCTATTATATCTATTCTGTCTATATTTTGTAGCTATAACTATTATATCTATTATATCTATATTTCTTACCTATATCTATTATAACTATATTTTATACCGATATCTATTATATTTATATTTTATACCATTATCTATTATATCTATCATGTTTATATTTTGTAATTATATCTATTATATATACATTTTATACCTATATCTATTATGTCTCTTATATCTATATTTTATACATATATCTATTATATCTCTCTTTTATACGTATATCTATCATATCTATTACGTCTATATTTTATACCCATATCTATTATGTCTATTATGTCTATATTTTATACCTATATCTATTATATCTATTATGTCTATATTTTATACCTATATCTATTATATTCACTATATCGATATTTTATACCTATATCTATTATATGTATATTTGATACCCATATCCATTATATCTATGATATCTATATTTTGTACCTATATGTATTATATCTATTATATCTATATTTTATACCTATATCTATTATATCTATTAGGTCAATATTTTACACCTATATCTATTATGTATATATGTTATAACTATATCTATTATATCTTTTATGTCTATATTTTATAACTATATCTATTATATCTATTATGTCTGTATTTTTTCCTATATCTATTATATCTTGTATATCTATATTTTATATCTATGTCTGTTATATCTATTATGTCTATATATTATACCTATATCTATTATGTCTACTATGTCTATATTTTATACCTATATATATTATATCCATTATATCTATATATTTTATACCTATATCTATTATGTCTTTATTTCATACCTATATTTATTATATCCATTATGTCTATATTGTATACCTATACCTATTATGTCTATATTTTATACCTATATCTATTATGTCTATATTTTATATCTATATCTTTTATATCTATTATGTCTATATTTTATACCTATATCTGTTATGTCTATATTTTATACCTATATCTATTGTATCCATTATGTCTATATTTTATACCTATGTCTATTACATCTATTATGTATATATGTTATACCCACATCTATTATATCTATTATATCTATATTTCATACCTATATCTATCTATTATGTGTATATTTTATACCTATATCTATTATATCTATATTTTATACCTCTATATATTATATCTATTATGTCTATATTTTATACCTGTATCTATTATATCTATTATGTCTATATTTTATACCTATATCTATCATATCTATTATGTCTCTATTTTATACCTGTATCTAGTATATCTATATTTTCTACCTATATCTATTATATCTATATTTTATACCATTATCTATTATATCTATTATGTCTATATTTGGTACCTATATCTATTATATCTATTATGTCTATATTTTATACCTATGACTATTATATCTATTACGTCTATATTTTATACCTATATCAATCAAATCTATTATGTGTCTATTTTATACCTACATTTGCTATATCTATTATGTCTATATTTTATACCTATATCTGTTATATCTATTATGTCTATATCTTATCCCTCTATCTATTATATCTATTAGGTCTATATTTTATAACTCTATCAATTATATCTATTATGTCTATATTTTGTCCCTATATCTATTACATATATTATATCTATATTTTATACGATATCTATTATAACCATATTTTATACCTATATACATTATATCTATGTTTCTTGCCTATATCAATTATATCTATTATATTTATATTTCTTACAATTATATATATTATATCTACATTTTATACCTATATCTATTATATCTATTGTCTATATTTTATACCTGTATCTATTATATCTATTTTTTATACGTATATCTATTATATCTATTATAGGCATATTTTATACTTATATCTATTATATCTATATTTAATATCTGTATCTATTATTTCTATTATATCTATATTTTATACCTGTATCTATTATATCTATTATATCTAAATTTTATACCTATACCTATTATATCTATTATGTTTATATTTTATATCTATATCTATTTTGTCTATATTTAATACCGATATCTATTGTATCTATTATGCCTATATTTCATACCTATATCTATTTTATCCACTATATCTATATTTTATACCTATATCTATTATGTGTATATTTGATACACATATCTATTATACCTATTGTATCAATATTTTATATCTATATCTATTATATCTATTATGTCTACTATATCTATTATATCTATATTTTTTACCTATATCTATTATATCTATATTTTATACCTGTATCTATTATATCTATAATGTCCATGTTTTATACCTATGTCTATTATATCTATTATATCTATATTATATACCTATTTGTATTATATCTATTATATCTCTTTTTTATACCGATATCTATCATATCTATTATGTTTTCATTTTATACCTATATATATCATATCTATATGTCTATATTTTATATCGATATCTATTATATCTATCTTATGTCTGTATTTCATAGCTATATCTATTATTCTATTATGTCGATATTTCATACCCATATCTATTATATCTATTATGTTTACATTTTATACCCTATCTATAATCTCTATTACGTCTATATTTTATAACTAATCTATTATATCTATTATGTCTCTATTTTCTGCCTATATCTATTATGTCTATATTTTATACCTCTATGTATTATATGTTATATGTCTGTATTTTTATCCTATATCTATTCTGTGTATATTTTTATACCTATTACTATTATATCTATTATGTCTGTATTTATGCCGATATCTATTATATCTATTATGTCTACATTTTGATACCCTATATCTATTATATCTATGATGTCTATATTTTATACGTATATCTATTAAATCTATTTATGTCTATATTTTATACCTATCTATATTATATCTCGTTATGGTCTATTATTTATACCTATATTTATTATACTATTAGGTCAATATTTTTTGCCTTTATCTATTATATCTATATGTCTATATTTTTACCTATATCTATTATATCTATTAATGTCTATATTTTATACCTATTTCTATTATATCTATTATGTCTATATTTTTATACTATATCTGTTATATTCTGTTTTTATACCTGTGTGTATCTTTATTTTATACCTATATCTATCTATTGTGTCTATATTTCATAGCTATATCTGATATATCTATATTTTATACCTATATCTATTATATCCATTATATCATATTTTATGCCTATACATATCTACTATATCTATATTTTATATTTATATCTATTATAATATTATCTCTATATTTTATAACTTATCAATTATATCTATTATCTATATTTATACTTATATATTATATCTATATTTTAAATTATGTCTTATACTTTATAACTATATGATATAACCATATTTTATCCCATATCCATTATATCTATTTTTTTTTCCTGTATCTATTATATTCTTATTATATTTATATTTTCTATTATATATATTATTCGATATTTTATCGCTATATCTTCTGTTGTCTATATTTTAACCCTCTATCATATAGCTTTTTATCATTATTTTATATCGATTCTATATATATCTATATCAGTTATTACACTGACTAGATCTATATTCTATGATTTTTTACCTGACTACTATTATAATCTATTATGTCGAATATTTGTATACCGTATAATCTATTCGTTATTTACTTATTAGTCTATGTCTATTATAACCTATATCTATAATATGTATTACGTCAGATTTTAATCCTATATAATATCATTTCCTATATGTCTATATTTATACCTATATCTATTATATCGATTATGTCATATTTTATATATCATTGTATCTAGTATGTTTTATATTATCCATATCGTTTGTATGTA
>NW_022144685.1:0-13500 GCF_007565055.1 Rhinopithecus roxellana
TCTTATGTCTGTATTTTTTACCTCTATCTCTTCTGTCTATATTTTACCTATATCTATTCGATCTATTATGTCTATATTTTATACTATATATTATTATCTATTATGTCTAGGTTTATAGCCGAGAGCGATGCGGAGCGAGGAGGGCTAGAGGGGAGACCGAGAGCGCGGATAGCGTATGCGGCAAAAGAGGGTACCTATATTCGAGTAGGGCTAGATGGGAGACTAGATCGCGGAGTAACGAATAGGTCTCTAGGTTTATAGCGGTGATGCGATTCTGGGCGAGATTGATACTATAGCTATTCTATCTAGGATATCGAGTATGGAGACCTATATTCTAGTATTAACATAGTTTAGTCCAGATACAATTATATCTGTTTTTACCTATATCAATTATATCTATTATATTTATATTTTTATACGATATCTTATTAGATCTAGTGATTTTCTACCTAGCTCTATTAGATCTCTTTCTATATTTTATAACTGTATTCTATTACATTATTTTTTTATACTGTATATCTCTTACATTCTATTATATCTATATTTTATAACTATATCTATTAATCTATTATGTTTATATTTACCCTCTATTATTATGTCTATATTTTTATACCGATATCTATTATAACCATTCTGTCTCTATTTTATTACTATATCTATTATATCTTTATGTTATATTTTATTACCTATCTTAGTATTTATATATTATACCTATATCTTTATATTATATGTCTTCTTTTATTACATACATCTATTATACCTCTTATGTCTATATTTTACACCTATATCAATATATCTATCTTGTAATTTCATCCTGTCATCTATTATGTCTATATTTTATACCCAGTATCTATTCTATCTATTATGTCCATATTTTTTATACCCAATATCTATTGTATCTCTTATGTCTATATTTTATACCTATATCCATTATATCGATTATGTCTGTATTTATTACCCTATATCTACTGTATCTATTATGTTATATTTTTACCCATATCTATTCTACTGTTTATATTATATACTATATCTACATATCTATAACATCTAATTTTATAACTATATTATTCTATGTATTCTGTCTCTATTTTTACCTATATCTATTATTTGTCTATATTTCTATACCTATATATATATAATTTATTATGTCTATATTTTATAACTATTATATTAACTGTCTATCAATTTTACACCTATATATATTATATCATTATGTCTCTTATTTATAACTATATCTTATCGTAAATATTTCATATCTTAATCCATTTTATATATTATGTCTATATTTTATATCTATATCTATTATGTCTATATTTTACACCTATATCTATTATATCTATTCGGTGTATATTTTATACGTATATCTATTATATCTTTATGTCTATATTTTATACCGATATCTATTATGTCTATATTTTATATCTATTACATCTCTTATATCTATATTTTATACCTATAACTATTATATCTATATTTGATACGTATATTATATCTATTATATCGATATTTTAGTTATATTATAACTATTATGTCTATATTTTATACCTATATTTATTATGTCTATTTTTTATACTTATATGTGTTATATCTATTATGTCTATATTTCATACCTATATGTATTACATATTTTATTACTATATTTTATACCTATATCTATTATATCTATTATATCTATATTTTATTCCTATATCTATTATGTCTATATTTTATACCTATATCTATTATATCTATTATGTCTATATTTAATCCCTATATACATTATATCTATTATGTGTTTATTTTATAACTATATCTATTATATCTATTGTATTTATATTTTATAATTTTATCTGTTATATCTATATTATTTATCTGTATCTATTATATCTATTATATCTATATTTTATACCTATATCTATTTTATCTATATTTTATACGTATATCTATTATATCTATTATATTTATATTTTATACCTTTAACTATTATATCTATATTTTCTACCTATATCTATTATGTCTATATTTTATACCTATATTTATTATAACTTTTATGTCTATATTTTATACCTATATCTATTATATCTATTATGTCTATATTTTATTAGTGTTTCTATCATATCTATTATGTCTTAATTTTATACCTATATATATCATATCTATTATGTATATATTTTATAACTATATCTATTATATCTATTATGTCTATATTTTATACCTACTTCTATCGTATCTATTATGTCTATATTTTATACTTATATCTTTTGTATGTATTATATCTACATTTTATATCGATATCTATTATATCTATTATGTCTATAGTTTATACCTCTATCTATTATAACTATTCTGTCTATATTTTGTAGCTATAACTATTATATCTATTATATCTATATTTCTTACCTATATCTATTATAACTATATTTTATACCGATATCTATTATATTTATATTTTATACCATTATCTATTATATCTATCATGTTTATATTTTGTAATTATATCTATTATATCTACATTTTATACCTATATCTATTATGTCTCTTATATCTATATTTTATACATATATCTATGATATCTCTCTTTTATACGTATATCTATCATATCTATTACGTCTATATTTTATACCAATATCTATTATGTCTATTATGTCTATATTTTATACCTATATCTATTATATCTATTATGTCTATATTTTATACCTATATCTATTATATTCACTATATCGATATTTTATACCTATATCTTTTATATTTATATTTGTTACCCATATCCATTATATCTATGATATCTATATTTTGTACCTATATGTATTACATCTATTATATCTATATTTTATACCTATATCTATTATATCTATTAGGTCAATATTTTACACCTATATCTATTATGTATATATGTTATAACTATATCTATTATATCTTTTATGTCTATATTTTATAACTATATCTATTATATCTATTATGTCTGTATTTTTTACCTATATCTATTATATCTTGTATATCTATATTTTCTACCTATGTCTGTTATATCTATTATGTCTATATATTATACCTATATCTATTATGTCTACTATGTCTATATTTTATACCTATATATATTATATCCATTATATCTATATATTTTATACCTATATCTATTATGTCTTTATTTCATACCTATATATATTATATCCATTATGTCTATATTGTATACCTATACCTATTATGTCTATATTTTATACCTATATCTATTATGTCTATATTTTATACCTATATCTGTTATGTCTATATTTTATACCTATATCTATTGTATCCATTATGTCTATATTTTATACTTATGTCTATTATATCTATTATGTATATATGTTATACCCACATCTATTATATCTATTATATCTATATTTCATACCTATATCTATCTATTATGTGTATATTTTATACCTATATCTATAATATCTATATTTTATACCTCTATATATTATATATATTATGTCTATATTTTATACCTGTATCTATTATATCTATTATGTCTATATTTTATACCTATATCTATCATATCTATTATGTCTCTATTTTATACCTGTATCTAGTATATATATATTTTCTACCTATATCTATTATATCTATATTTTATACCATTATCTATTATATCTATTATGTCTATATTTTGTACCTATATCTATTATATCTATTATGTCTATATTTTATACCTATGACTATTATATCTATTACGTCTATATTTTATACCTATATCAATCAAATCTATTATGTGTCTATTTTATACCTACATTTGCTATATCTATTATGTCTATATTTTATACCTATATCTGTTATATCTATTATGTCTATATCTTATCCCTCTATCTATTATATCTATTAGGTCTATATTTTATAACTCTATCAATTATATCTATTATGTCTATATTTTGTCCCTATATCTATTACATATATTATATCTATATTTTATACGATATCTATTATAACCATATTTTATACCTATATACATTATATCTATGTTTCTTGCCTATATCAATTATATCTATTATATTTATATTTCTTACAATTATATATATTATATCTACATTTTATACCTATATCTATTATATCTATTGTCTATATTTTATACCTGTATCTATTATATCTATTTTTTATACGTATATCTATTATATCTATTATAGGCATATTTTATACTTATATCTATTATATCTATATTTAATATCTGTATCTATTATTTCTATTATATCTATATTTTATACCTGTATCTATTATATCTATTATGTCTAAATTTTATACCTATACCTATTATATCTATTATGTTTATATTTTATATCTATATCTATTATGTCTATATTTTATACCGATATCTATTATATCTATTATGCCTATATTTCATACCTATATCTATTTTATCCACTATATCTATATTTTATACCTATATCTATTATGTGTATATTTGATACCCATATCTATTATAGCTATTGTATCAATATTTTATAATCTATATCTATTATATCTATTATGTCTACTATATCTATTATATCTATATTTTTTACCTATATCTATTATATCTATATTTTATACCTGTATCTATTATATCTATAATGTCCATGTTTTATACCTATGTCTATTATATCTATTATATCTATATTATATACCTATTTGTATTATATCTATTATATCTGTTTTTTATACCGATATCTATCATATCTATTATGTTTTCATTTTATACCTATATATATCATATCTATTATGTCTATATTTTATATCGATATCTATTATATCTATTATGTCTGTATTTCATAGCTATATCTATTATATCTATTATGTCTATATTTCATACCCATATCTATTATATCTATTCTGTTTATATTTTATACCTATATCTATAATATCTATTACATCTATATTTTATAACTATATCTATTATATCTATTATGTCTCTATTTTATGCCTATATCTATTATGTCTATATTTTATACCTATATGTATTATATGTATTATGTCTGTATTTTATGCCGATATCTATTATATCTATGATGTCTACATTTGATACCTATATCTATTATATCTATGATGTCTATATTTTATACGTATATCTATTAAATCTATTATGTCTATATTTTATACCTATTTCTATTATATCTCTTATGTCTATATTTTATACCTATATTTATTATATCTATTATGTCAATATTTTTTACCTTTATCTATTATATCTATTATGTCTATATTTTTTACCTATATCTATTATATCTATTATGTCTATATTTTATACCTATTTCTATTATATCTATTATGTCTATATTTTATACCTATATCTGTTATATCTGTTTTTTATACCTGTGTGTATCTTTATTTTATACCTATATCTATATCTATTATGTCTCTATTTCATAGCTATATCTGATATATCTATATTTTATACATATATCTATTATATCCATTATATCTATATTTTATGCCTATACATATCTACTATATCTATATTTTATATTTATATCTATTATATATATTATATCTATATTTTATAACTTTATCTATTATATCTATTATATCTCTATTTTATACTTATATCTATTATATCTATATTTTATACCTGTATCTATTATATCTATTATGTCTATATTTTATACCTATATATATCATATCTATTATGTCTATATTTTATACATATATCTATTATATATATTAAGTCTGTATTTCATACCAATAACTATTATATCTATTATGTCTATATTTTATACCCATATCTATTATATCTATTATGTTTATATTTTATACCTATATCTATAATATATATTACGTGTATATTTTATAGCTATATCTATTATATCTATTATGTCTCTATTTTATACCCATATCTATTATGTCTATATTTTATACCTATAACTATTATATCTATTATGTCTATATTTTATACCTGTATCGATTATATAAATTATGACTAAATTTTTACCTCTATATTATGTCTATATTTTACACCTATATCTATTATATCTATTTTGTCTATATTTTATACCTATAACTATTATATCTGTATTATACACCTATATCTATTATAGCTATTATATCTACATTTTTATCTATATCCATTATATCTACATTTCATACCTATATCCATTATATCTATCATATCTATATTTTATACTTGTATCTATCATATCTATTATATCTATATTTTATACCTATATCTATTGTATCTATATTTTATGCCTACATCTATTATATCTATTATGTCTATATTTTATACCTGTATTTATTGCATCTATTATGTCTATATTTTATACCTATATCTATTATATCTAATATGTCTGTATATTTTACCTACATTTATTATACGTATTATGTCTATATTTTATACGTATATCTATTACATCTATTATGTCTATATTTTAAACCTCTATGTCTTATATCTATTATGTCTATCTTTTATACCGATATCTATTATATCTATTATGTCTGTCTTTTATACCTATATCTATTATATCTATTATGTCTATATTTTATACCTATATCTTTTATATCCCTTATGTGTATATTTTATACCTATATGTATGACATCTATTATGTCTATATTTTAAACCTATATCTATTATATCTATATTTTATACCTATATCTATCATATCTGTAATTTATACGTATCTATTATATCCAATATGTCTGTTTTTTACACCTACATCTACTATATCTATATTTTATAATT
The DNA here is from genome assembly GCF_007565055.1 of Rhinopithecus roxellana. Classification (NCBI taxonomy): domain Eukaryota; kingdom Metazoa; phylum Chordata; class Mammalia; order Primates; family Cercopithecidae; genus Rhinopithecus; species Rhinopithecus roxellana. The sequence goes on from NW_022144685.1 coordinate 6,660, forward strand.
TTATCTATTATATCTATTATGTCTATATTTTATACGTATATCTTTTATATCTATTATGTCTATATTATATACCTATATCTATTATGTCTATAGTTTATACCTATATCTATATCTATTATGTCTGTTTTTTTTTACCTATATCCATTTTATCTGTTATGTCTATATTTTATACCTATATCTATTATGTCTATATTTTATATCTATATCTATTATATCTATTATGTCTATATTTGATAGCTGTAAGTATTATGTCTCTATTTTATACCTATATCTATTATAACTATTATGTCTATATTTTACAAGTATATATGTTATATCTATTATGTCTATATTTTATACCTATATCTATTATATCTATCATGTCTATATTTTATACCTATATCTATTATGTCTTTTATGTATATATTTTATACCTATATCTATCTATATCTATTATGTGTATATTTTATATGTATATCTATTATATCTATTTTGTCCATATTTTATACCTATATCTATTATATCTACTATGTCAATATTTTATAGGTATATCTATTATATCTATTATGTCTATATTTTATACTTATTACTATTATATCTTTTATGTGTATATTTTACACCTATATCGATTATATCTATTATGTCTATATTTTATACCTGTATCTATTACATCTATTTTGTCTATATTTTATATCTATATTATATCTATTATATCTACATTTTATATCTATATCTATATTATTATACCTATATCTATTATATCTATTTTATCTATATTTTATACCTATATATGTTATATCTATTATGTCTATATTTTAGACCTATATATGTTACATCAATTATGTCTATATTGTGTACTTATGTGTATTATATCTATTATGACTATATTTTATTCCGATATCTATTGCATCTATTGTGTTTATATCTATTATGTCTGTATTTTATAACTCTATAATAACTATTATGTCTATATAATATGCCTCTATCTATTATATCTATTATGTCTATATTTTATACCTCTATTATATCTATTATGTCTATATTTTATTCCTCTATTATAATTATAACGTCTGTATTTCATACTTCTATTATATCTATGATGTCTATATTTTTTACCTCTATTATATCGATAATGTCTATATTTTATGTCAAAATCTACTATATCTATTATGTCTATATTTTATAGTTCTATCTATTATACCTATTATATCTATTATGTCTATATTTTATACCTCTATCTATTGTATCTATTATGTATATATTTTTACCTCTATTTATCTATTATGTCTATATTTTATACCTCTATCAATTATATCTATTTTGTTTTTATTTCATACCCTTATCTATTATATCTATTATGTGCATAATTTATACCTATATCTATTATATATATTCTCTCGATATTTTATACCTATGTCTATCTATTGTGTCTATATTTTAATCCTATATCTATTATATCTATACTATCTATATTTTATACCTATCTCTATTATATCTATTATGTCTGTATTTTATACCTATATCTATCATACCTATTATGTCTATATTTTATACCTATCTGTATCATATCTATTATGTCTATATTTTATACGTATATCTATTATATCTATTATTTCTGTAATTCATACCTATATCTATTGTATGTATTAAGTCTATATTTTATACCCATATCTATTATATCTATTATGTTTATATTTAATACCTATATCTATAATATCGATTACGTTTAAATTTTATAACTTTATCTATTATATATATTATGTCTCTATTTTTTACCTATATCTATTATGTCTATATTTTATACCTGTATCTATTATATCTGTTATGTGTATATTTTATACCTTTCTCTATTTTATCTTTTATGTCTATATTTTATATCTATATCTATTATATCTATTATGTATGAATATTATACCTGTATCTATTATGTCTATATTTTATACCTATATCTATTATAACTATTATGTCTATATTTTATAACTATATATTATGTCTATATTTTATTCCTATATCTATTATATCTATTATGTCTATATTTTATGCCTGTATCTATTATATCCACTGTATCTATATTTTATACCTATATCTATTATATCTATGTTTGATACCTACATCCATTATATCTATTATATCCATGTTTTATACATTTATCTATCATATTTATTATGTCTATATTTTATGATTATATCTGTTATATCTATTATATCTATATTTTTTCCTTATATCTGTTATAACCATATTTTATACCTATATCCATTATATCTATATTTTTAGCTATATCTATTATATCTATTATATTTATATTATATAATTATATCTATTATATCTATATTTTACCGCTATATCTATTATATCTATTGTCTATATTTTATACCTGTATCTATTATATCTATTTTTTATACATATATCTATTATATCTATTATATCTATATTTTATACCTATATCTATTATATCGGTTATATTTATATTTTATAATTATATCTCTTATATCTATATTTTACACCTGTATCTATTATATCTATTATGTCTATATGTTATAACTATATATTATGTCTATATTTTATATCTATAACCATTATATATATTATGTCTATATTTTATATCTACTTCTATTATGTCTATGTTTTACACCTATATATATTATATCTATTTTGTGTATTTTTTATACCTTTATCTATTATATCTTTATGTCTATATTTTATACCTATATCTATTATGTCTATATTTTATACCTTATCTATTATATCTATTATGTGTATATTTTATACCTATATCTATTATATCTATTATGTCTATATTTTATACGTATATCTATTATGTCTATATTGTATACCTATATCTATCTGTTATGTCTATATTTTATACCTATGTCTATTATATCTATTATATTTATATTTTATAATTATATCTATTATATCTATATTTTATGACTGTATCTATTATGTCTATATTTTATAACTATATCTGTTATATCTATTATGTGTATATTTATACCTATATCCATTATATCTATTATGTCTATACTTTATACTAATATGTATTATAACCATATTTTGTACCCATATCCATTATATCTATGTTTTTTTCCTATATCTATTATATCTATTATATTTATATTTTATAATTATATATATTATATCTATATTTTATTCCTAAATCTATCTGTTGTCTATATTTTATACCTCTATCAATTATATCTATTTTTTATACATATATCTATTATATCTATATTTTATACCTATATCTATTATATTTATATTTTTTACCTGTATCTATTATATCTATTATGCCTATATTTTATACCTATACGTATTATATCTATTACGTCTATATTTTATACCTATATCTATTATATCTATTATGTCTATATTTTATACCTATATCTATAATATGTATTACGTCTATATTTTAATCCTATATATATCATTTCTATTATGTCTATATTTTATACCTATATCTATTATATCTATTATGTCTATATTTTAGACCTATATCTATTGTATCTATTATGTTTATATTTATACCTATATCGTTTGTATGTATTATGTCTATATTTTATACCGATATCTATTATATATATTATTTCGATACTTTAAATCTATATCTATTATGTCTATATTTTATACCTGTTTCGATTATATTTGTAATGCCTATATTTTATACCTATATCTATTATATCTCTTAAGTCTATATTTTTTGCCTATATCTATTATAACTATTATGTTTATAATTTATAACTGTATCTCTTATATCTATATTTTATACCCATATCGATTATATCTATTATGTCTGTATTTTATACCTATATCTATTATACTTCTTATGTCTATATTTCATACCTATATCTATTATATCTATTACGTCTATATTTTATACCTATATCAATTATGTCTATAGTTTATACCAATATCTATTATATCTATTATGTCTATATTTTATATCTTTATCTATTATATCTATTATGTCTATATTTTATTCCTATATATATTATATCTATTATGTATATATTTTATACCTATATCTATTATATGCACCATATCTATATTTTACACCTCTATCTATTATATCTATATTTGATACCTGTATCCATTATATCTATATTTTATAACTTTATATACTATATCTATTATATTTATATTTTATAATTATATCTATTATATCTATATTTTATACCTATATCTATTATATCTATGGTCTATATTTTATATCTGTATCTATTATATGTATTTTTTATACATATATATCTATTATATCTATTATATCTATATTTTATACCTATATTTATATCTATTATGTCTATATTTTATACCTATATCTATTATATCTATTATATCTATATTATTTACCTATATCTATTATATCTATTATGTCTTTGTTTTGTACCTATATCTAATATGTCTATTATGTCTATATTGTATACCTATGTCTATTATATCTATTATGTCTATATTTTATACCAATTTCTATCAAATCTATTATGTCTCTATTTTAGAGCTATATTTGTTATATCTTTTATGTCTATATTTTATACCTGTATCGATTATATTTATTATGTCTATATTTTAAGCCTATATCTATTATATCTCTTATATTTATATTTTATACCTATATCTATAATATCTATTTCGTTTATATTTTATACCCATATCTATTATGTCTATATTTTATACCTATATCTATTATATCTATTATGTCTATATTTTATGCCTATATCTATTGTATCCTTATATCTATATTTTATACATATATCTGTTATATCTATATTTGATACCTATATCCATTATATCTATTATATCTATATTTTATACATATATCTATCATACCTATTATGTCTATATTTTAGGCCTGTAACTATTATATCTATTATATCTACATTTTTACCTGTATCTATTATAACCATATTTTATACCTATATCCATTATATCTATATTTTTTCCTATATCTATTATATCTATTATATTTATATTTTATAATTAAATCTATTATATCTGTATTTTATATCTATATCTATTATATATATTGTCTATATTTTGTACCTGTATCTATTATATCTGTTTTATATATATATATCTATTATATCTATTATATCTATATTTTATACCTATATCTATTATATCTATATTTTGTAACTGTATTACATCTATTATGTCTATATTTTATATCTATATCTATTATATCTATCATGTCTATATTTTATACCTATATCTATTATACTATTATGTCTATATTTTATACCTATATCTATCATATCTATTATGTCTATATATTATACCTATATCATATCTACTGTGTCTATATTTTATACCTATATCTATTATATCTATTGTCTATATTTTATACCTATATCTATTGTATCTATTATGTCTATATTTTATACCTGTATCTTTGGTATGTATTATGTCTATATTTCACACAGATATCTATTATATCTATTATGTCGATTCTTTATACCTATATCTATTATGTCTATATTTTATACCTGTATCGATTATATTTGTTATGTCTATATTTTATAGTTATATCTATCATATTTCTTAAGTCTATATTTTTTACCTATATCTATTATATCTTTTATGTTTATATTTTATACCTATATCTCTTAAGTCTATATTTTATACCTATATCGATTATATCTATTATATCTATATTTTATACCTATATGTATTATACCTCTTATGTCTATATTTTATACCTATATCCATTATATCTATTATGTCCATATTTTATACCTATATCTATTATATCCACTATATCTATATTTTATACCTTTATTTATTATATCTATTATGTCTATATTTTTTACCTATATCTATTATATCTATTATGTCTGTATTTCATAGCTATATCTATTATATCTATGATGTCTATACTTTATGCCTATATCTCTTATGTCTATATTTTTTACTTATATCTATTATGTCTGTATTTTATACCTATATCTATTATGTCTATATTTCATACCTATATCTATTATATCTTTTATGTCTATATTTTATAACTATCAATTATATATATTATGTCAATATTTTATACTTATATCTATAATGCCTATATTTTATACCTGTATCTTTTATATCTATAATGTCTATATTTTATAATTATATCTATTATATCTATATTTTTTACCTATATCTATTATATCTATTATTTCTAAATATTGTACCTATATCTATTATGTCTATATTTTATACCTATAACTATTATAACCATTATGTTTATATTTTATAATTATATCTGTTGTATCTATTATGTCTATATTTTATGCCTATATCTATTATATCCATATTTTATACCTATATCTATTATAAACATAGTTTATACCTACATACATTATATCCATGTTTTTTACCTATATCAATTATATCTATATTTATATTTTTGATTTATATCTATTATATCTATGATTTTATACCTATATCTATTATATCTATTGTCTATATTTTATACCTGTATCTATATATCTATTTTTATACGTATATCTATTATTCTAATATTTTATAACTTAATATCTATTATATCTATAGTTTATACTGTATCTATTATATCTATTTGGTCTATATTTTATACCTATATTATATCTATTATGTCTATATTTTATACCTATAATCTATTATGTCTATAGTTTATACCTGTATCTATTATGTCTATATTTTATACTATATCAATTATAACTATTATGTCTATATTTATACCTATATTTATCATAAGTGTTATGTCTATATTTTACACCCATATATATTATATCTATTATGTCTATGTTTATACCTATATCAATTATAAAGGACATAATAGATATAATAAATAAGTATAAAATATAGAAAATAGATAAGATTAGTGATCCACAAATAAGACATAAGATAT
>NW_022144686.1:0-13460 GCF_007565055.1 Rhinopithecus roxellana
ATTTTATACGTATATTTATTATATCTTTTATGTGTCTATTTTATACCTATATCTATTATATCTATTATGTCTCTATTTCAAACCTACATCTATTATATCTATTATGTCTATATTTTATAGCTATGTCTATTACGTCTACATTTTATACCTAAATCGAATACATCTATTATGTCTATATTTTATACGTATATCTATTATATCTATTATGTCTGTATTTTATACCTATATCTATTATATCTGTCTATATTTAATACCTCTTATATCTATTATGCCTATATTTTATACCTATATCTATAATATCTATTATGTCTATATTTTATATCTATATCTATTGTCTATATTTTATACCTATATCTATTATGTCTATATTTTATACCTATATATATTATGTCTATATTTAATACCTATATCTATTGTATGTTTTATATCTATATTTTATACCGATATCTATCATGTCTATATTTTATACCTATATCTATTATATCTATTATGTCTGTATTTTATACCTATATCTATTTTAACTATATTTTATACCTATATTTCTTATATCTATATTTAATACCTATATCTATTATATCAAATAGATTTATATTTTATAATTATTTCTATTATATCTATATTTTACACCTATATCTATTATATCTATTATATCCATATTTTATAACTATATCAATTATATGTATATTTTATACGTATATCTATTATATCTATTAAATCTATATTTTATACCTTTATCTATTATATCTATTATGTCTATGTTTTGTACCTATATCTATTATATATATTATCTCTATATTCTTTACCTATGTCTATTATATCCATTAAGTCTATATTTTATACCTGTATCTGTAAAATCTATTATGTCTCTATTTTATACCTATATTTGTTATATCTATTATGTCTATATTTTATACCTATAACTAGTATATCTATTATGTCTATATTTTATACGTATATCTATTGTATGCATTATGTCTGTATTTTATACCTATATCTATTATATCTATTATGTCTATAATTTATAGCTATATCTATTATGTCTACATTTTATACCAATATCCATTATATCTATTCTGTCTATATATATATATTTTTTTTTTTTTTTTTTTTTATTATACTCTAAGTTCTAGGGTACATGTGCATAACGTGCAGGTTTGTTACATATGTATACTTATGCCATGCTGGTGTGCTGCACCCATCAACTCGTCAGCACCCATCAATTCATCATTTATATCATGTATAACTCCCCAATGCAATCCCTCCCTCCTCCCCCCTCCCCCCTCCCCATGATAGACCCCAGTGTGTGATGTTCCCCTTCCCGAGTCCAAGTGATCTCATTGTTCAGTTCCCACCTATGAGTGAGAACATGCGGTGTTTGGTTTTCTCTTCTTGTGATAGTTTGCTAAGAATGATGGTTTCCAGCTGCATCCATGTCCCTACAAAGGACGCAAACTCATCCTTTTTTATGGCTGCATAGTATTCCATGGTGTATATGTGCCACATTTTCTTAATCCAGTCTGTCACAGATGGACATTTGGGTTGATTCCAAGTCTTTGCTATTGTGAATAGTGCCGCAATAAACATACGTGTACATGTGTCTTTGTAGTAGAATAATTTATAATCCTTTGGGTATATACCCAGTAGTGGGATGGCTGGGTCATATGGTACATCTAGTTCTAGATCCTTGAGGAATTGCCATACTGTTTTCCATAATGGTTGAACTAGTTTACAATCCCACCAACAGTGTAAAAGTGTTCCTATTTCTCCACATCCTCTCCAACACCTGTTGTTTCCTGACTTCTTAATGATTGCCATTCTAACTGGTGTGAGATGGTATCTCATTGTGGTTTTGATTTGCATTTCTCTGATGGCCAGTGATGATGAGCATTTTTTCATGTGTCTGTTGGCTGTATGAATATCTTCTTTTGAGAAATGTCTGTTCATATCCTTTCCCCACTTTTTGATGGGGTTGTTTGTTTTTTTCTCGTATATTTGTTTGAGTTCTTTGTAGATTCTGGATATTAGCCCTTTGTCAGATGAGTAGGTTGCAAAAATTTTCTCCCATTCTGTAGGTTGCCTGTTCACTCTGATGGTAGTTTCTTTTGCTGTGCAAAAGCTCTTAAGTTTAATTAGATCCCATTTGTCAATTTTGGCTTTTGCTGCCGTTGCTTTTGGTGTTTTAGACATGAAGTCCTTGCCCATGCCTATGTCCTGAATGGTACTACCTAGATTTTCTTCTAGGGTTTTTATGGTATTAGGTCTAACATTTAAGTCTCTAATCCATCTTGAATTAATCTTCGTATAAGGGGTAAAGAAAGGATCCAGTTTCAGCTTTCTACTTATGGCTAGCCAATTTTCCCAGCACCATTTATTAAATAGGGAATCCTTTCCCCATTTCTTGTTTCTCTCAAGTTTGTCAAAGATCAGATGGCTGTAGATGTGCGGTATTATTTCTGAGGACTCTGTTCTGTTCCATTGGTCTATATCTCTGTTTTGGTACCAGTACCATGCTGTTTTGGTTACTGTAGCCTTGTAGTATAGTTTGAAGTCAGGTAGCGTGACGCCTCCAGCTTTGTCCTTTTGACTTAGGATTGTCTTGGCAATGCGGGCTCTTTTTTGGTTCCATATGAACTTTAAAGCAGTTTTTTCCAATTCTGTGAAGAAACTCATTGGTAGCTTGATGGGGATGGCATTGAATCTATAAATAACCTTGGGGAGTATAGCCATTTTCACGATATTGATTCTTCCTATCCATGAGCATGGTATGTTCTTCCATTTGTTTGTGTCCTCTTTGATTTCACTGAGCAGTGGTTTGTAGTTCTCCTTGAAGAGGTCCTTTACATCCCTTGTAAGCTGGATTCCTAGGTATTTGATTCTCTTTGAAGCAATTGTGAATGGAAGTTCATTCCTGATTTGGCTCTCTGCTTGTCTGTTGCTGGTGTATAAGAATGCTTGTGATTTTTGCACATTAATTTTGTATCCTGAGACTTTGCTGAAGTTGCTTATCAGCTTAAGGAGATTTTGGGATGAGACGATGGGGTTTTCTAAATATACAATCATGTCATCTGCAAACAGGGACAATTTGACTTCTTCTTTTCCTAACTGGATACCCTTGATTTCTTTCTCTTGCCTGATTGCCCTAGCCAGAACTTCCAACACTATGTTGAATAGGAGTGGTGAGAGAGGGCATCCCTGTCTTGTGCCAGTTTTCAAAGGGAATTTTTCCAGTTTTTGCCCATTCAGTATGATATTAGCTGTGGGTTTGTCATAAATAGCTCTTATTATTTTGAGGTTCGTTCCATCAATACCGAATTTATTGAGCGTTTTTAGCATGAAGGGCTGTTGAATTTTGTCAAAAGCCTTTTCTGCATCTATTGAGATGATCATGTGGTTCTTGTCTTTGGTTCTGTTTATATGCTGGATTACGTTTATTGATTTGCGAATGTTGAACCAGCCTTGCATCCCAGGGATGAAGCCCACTTGATCATGGTGGATAAGCTTTTTGATGTGCTGCTGAATCCGGTTTGCCAGTATTTTATTGAGGATTTTTGCATCAATGTTCATCAGGGATATTGGTCTAAAATTCTCTTTTTTTGTTGTGTCTCTGCCAGGCTTTGGTATCAGGATGATGTTGGTCTCATAAAATGAGTTAGGGAGGATTCCCTCTTTTTCTATTGATTGGAATAGTTTCAGAAGGAATGGTACCAGCTCCTCCTTGTACCTCTGGTAGAATTCAGCTGTGAATCCATCTGGTCCTGGACTTTTTTTGGTGGGTAGGCTATTAATTGTTGCCTCAATTTCAGAGCCTGCTATTGGTCTATTCAGGGATTCAACTTCTTCCTGGTTTAGCCTTGGGAGAGTGTAAGTGTCCAGGAAATTATCCATTTCTTCTAGATTTTCTAGTTGATTTGCGTAGAGGCGTTTATAGTATTCTCTGATGGTAGTTTGTATTTCTGTGGGGTCAGTGGTGATATCCCCTTTATCATTTTTTATTGCATCGATTTGATTCCTCTCTCTTTTTTTCTTTATTAGCCTTGCTAGCGGTCTGTCAATTTTGTTGATCTTTTCAAAAAACCAACTCCTGGATTCATTGATTTTTTGGAGAGTTTTTTGTGTCTCTATCTCCTTCAGTTCGGCTCTGATCTTAGTTATTTCTTGCCTTCTGCTAGCTTTTGAATGTGATTGCTCTTGCCTCTCTAGTTCTTTTAATTGTGATGTTAGAGTGTCAATTTTAGATCTTTCCTGTTTTCTCTTGTGGGCATTTAGTGCTATAAATTTCCCTCTACACACTGCTTTAAATGTGTCCCAGAGATTCTGGTATGTTGTATCTTTGTTCTCATTGGTTTCAAAGAACATCTTTATTTCCGCTTTCATTTCGTTATGTACCCAGTAGTCATTCAGGAGCAGGTTGTTCAGTTTCCATGTAGTTGAGCGGTTTTGATTGAGTTTCTTAGTCCTGAGTTCTAGTTTGATTGCACTGTGGTCTGAGAGACAGTTTGTTATAATTTCTGTTCTTTTACATTTGCTGAGGAGTACTTTACTTCCAATTATGTGGTCAATTTTGGAATAAGTGCGATGTGGTGCTGAGAGGAATGTATATTCTGTTGATTTGGGGTGGAGAGTTCTATAGATGTCTATTAGGTCCGCTTGGTGCAGAGATGAGTTCAATTCCCGGATATCCTTGTTAACTTTCTGTCTCGTTGATCTGTCTAATGTTGACAGCGGAGTGTTGAAGTCTCCCATTATTATTGTATGGGAGTCTAAGTCTCTTTGTAAGTCTCTAAGGACTTGCTTTATGAATCTGGGTGCTCCTGTATTGGGTGCATATATATTTAGGAGAGTTAGCTCTTCCTGTTGAATTGATCCCTTTACCATTATGTAATGGCCTTCTTTGTCTCTTTTGATCTTTGATGGTTTAAAGTCTGTTTTATCAGAGACTAGGATTGCAACCCCTGCTTTTTTTTGTTCTCCATTTGCTTGGTAGATCTTCCTCCATCCCTTTATTTTGAGCCTATGTATGTCTCTGCATGTGAGATGGGTCTCCTGAATACAGCAGACTGATGGGTCTTGACTCTTTATCCAGTTTGCCAGTCTGTGTCTTTTAATTGGAGCATTTAGTCCATTTACATTTAAGGTTAATATTGTTATGTGTGAACTTGATCCTGCCATTATGATATTAACTGGTTATTTTGCTCGTTAGTTGATGCAGTTTCTTCCTAGCCTCGATGGTCTTTACATTTTGGCATGTTTTTGCGATGGCTGGTACCGGTTGTTCCTTTCCATGTTTAGGGCTTCCTTCAGGGTCTCTTGTAAGGCAGGCCTGGTGGTGACAAAATCTCTAAGCATTTGCTTATCTGTAAAGGATTTTATTTCTCCTTCACTTATGAAACTTAGTTTGGCTGGATATGAAATTCTGGGTTTAAAATTCTTTTCTTGAAGAACGTTGAATATTGGCCCCCACTCTCTTCTGGCTTGTAGAGTTTCTGCCGAGAGATCTGCTGTTAGTCTGATGGGCTTCCCTTTGTGGGTGACCCGACCTTTCTCTCTGGCTGCCCTTAAGATTTTTTCCTTCATTTCAACTTTGGTGAATCTGGCAATGATGTGTCTTGGAGTTGCTCTTCTGGAGGAGTATCTTTGTGGCGTTCTCTGTATTTCCTGAATTTGAATGTTGGCCTGCCCGTACTAGGTTGGGGAAGTTCTCCTGGATGATATCCTGAAGAGTGTTTTCCAACTTGGTTCCATTTTCCCCCTCACTTTCAGGCACCCCAATCAGACGTAGATTTGGTCTTTTTACGTAATCCCATACTTCTTGCAGGCTTTGCTCATTTCTTTTTCTTCTTTTTTCTTTTGGTTTCTCTTCTCGCTTCATTTCATTCATTTGATCTTCAATCGCTGATACTCTTTCTTCCAGTTGATCGAGTCGGTTACTGAAGCTTGTGCATTTGTCACGTATTTCTCGTGTCATGGTTTTCATCTCTGTCATTTCGTTTATAATCTTCTCTGCATTAATTAGTCTAGCTGTCAATTCTTCCACTCTTTATTCAAGATTTTTAGTTTCTTTGCGCTGGGTACGTAATTCCTCCTTTAGCTCTGATAAGTTTGATGGACTGAAGCCTTCTTCTCTCCTCTCGTCCAAGTCATTCTCTGACCAGCTTTGATCCGTTGCTGATGATGGGCTGCGCTCCTTTGCAGGGGGAGATGCGCTCTTATTTTTTGAATTTCCAGCTTTTCTGCCCTGCTTCTTCCCCATCTTTGTGGTTTTATCTGTCTCTGGTCTTTGATGGTGGTGACGAACTGATGGGGTTTTGGTATAGGTGTCCTTCCTGTTTGATAGTTTTCCTTCTGACAGTCAGAAGGACTCTCTGTTGGTCTGTTGGAGATTGCTTGAGGTCCACTCCAGACCCTGTTTGCCTGGGTATCAGCAGCAGAGGTTGCCGAAGATAGAATATTGCTGAACAGCGAGTGTACCTGTCTGATTCTTCCTTTGGAAGTTTCCTCTCAGGGGTGTACTCCACCCTGGGAGGTGTGGGGTGTCAGACTGCCCCTAGTGGGGGATTTCTCCCAGCTAGGCTACTCAGGGGTCAGGGACACACCTGAGCAGGCAGTCTGTCCGTTCTCAGATCTCAACCTCCGCGTTGGGAGATCCGCGGCTCTTCCCAAAGCTGTCAGACAGAGTCGTTCGCGTCTGCACCGGCTCCCGCTACTTCCCCTGTTGGTCTTCAGCTGTGCGCTGTCCCCAGAGGTGGAGACTACAGAGACAGGCAGGCTTCCTTGAGCTGCTGTGAGCTCCACCCAGTTCGAGCTTCCCAGCGGCTTTGTTTACCTACTTAAGCCTCAGCAATGGCGGGCGCCCCTCCCCCAGCCTCGCTGCTGCCTTGCGGATAGATCGCGGCAGACTGCTGTGTTAGCAGTGAGGGAGGCTTCGTGGGCGTGGGACCCTCCCGGCCAGGTGTGGGATATATTCTCCTGGAATGCCTGTATGCTTACAGCGCAGTATTGGGGTGGGAGTTACCCGATTTTCCAGGTGTTGTGTGTCTCAGTTCCCCTGGCTAGGAAAACGGATCCCCTTCCCCCTTGCGCTTCCAGGTGAGGCGATGCCTCGCCCTGCTTCAGCTCTCGCTGGTCAGGCTGCAGCAGCTGACCAGCACCGATTGTCCGGCACTCCCTAGTGAGATGACCCCAGTACCTCAGTTGAAAATGCAGAAATCACCGGTCTTCTGTGTCGCTCGCGCTGGGAGTTGGAGACTGGAGTTGTTCCTATTCGGCCATCTTGCTCCGCCAACTATTATGTCTATATTTTATATCGTTATCTATTATATCTATTATGTCTATATTTATACCTATATATATTATATCTGTTATGTCTATATTTCACACCTATATTTTTTATATCCACTATATCTATATTTTATACCTATATCTATTATATTATATGTAATACCTATATCCATTATATCTATTATATCTGTAGATTATACCTATATTTAATACCTATATTTATTATATCTTTTATTCCTATATCTATTATATCTATTATGTCTATATTTTATACCTGTATCTATTATATCCATTATGTCTATATTTTACACCTATATCTATTATATCTATTATGTCTATATTTTATACCTCTACATATTATATCTATTATGTCTATATTTTACACCTCTATCTATTATATCTATTATGTCTATATTTTATACCTCAATCTTTAATGCTATTATGTCTATATTTTATAATTATGTTTATTATATCTATTAAGATTATATTTTATACATATATCTATTATGTCTATATTTTACCTATATCTATCATATATATTATATCTATATTTTATACCTATATGTATTATATCTATTATATCTATATTTCATACCCATATTATGTCTACTATGTCTATATTTTATACCTATATTTTATCTATTATGTATATATTTTATACTTACATCTGTTATATCTATTATGTCTATATTTTTTACCTATATCTATTATATATATTATGTCTATATTTCATACCTATATCTATTAAATCTATTATATCATATTATATCAATTATTTTAAATCTATTATATCTATCATATCTTTTGTATGTATTGTCTATATTTTATACTGATATCTATTATTTCTATTATGTCTATACTTTATACCTATATCTATTTAGTCTATATTTTTACCTGTATCGATTATATTTATTATGTCGATATTTTATACGTATATCTATTATATCTCCTATGTCTATATTTTTTACCTGTATCTATTATTTCTATTATGTTTATATTTTGTACCTATATCTCTTATGACTATATCTTATACCTATATGGAATATATCTATTATGTCTATTTATTATAACTATATCTGTTATACCTCTGATGTGTATATTTTATACCTATATCTATTATATCTATTATGTCTATATTTTATACCTATATCTATTATGTCTATATTTTATGCCAATATCTATTATATCTGTTATGTCTGAATTTTATATCTTTATCTATTATATCTATTATGTCTATATTTTATTCCTATATCTACTATATCTATTATGTCTATATTTTATGATTATATCGATTACATCCACTATATCTATATTTTATACCTATAACTGTTATATCTATTTTTGATACCTATATCCATTATACCTATATTTTATACCTATATCTATATCTATTATGTATATATTTTATACCTATATCTATTTTATCTATATGTGATACCTATATCCATTATATCTGTTATATCTATATATTATACCTATATTTATTATATCTTTTATGTCTATATTTTATTCCTATATCTATTATATCTATTATGTCTATATTTTATATCGTTATCTATTATATCTATTATGTCTATATTTATACCTATATCTATTATATCTGTTATGTCTGTATTTCATACCTATATATTACGTCTATATTTTATATCTATATCCACTATATATACTATGTCTATATTTCATATCTATATCTATTATGTCTATATTTTATAACTATATCTGTTATAGCTATTATGTCTATATTTTATATCTATATCTATTATATCCATATTTTACACCTGTATCTATTATAACCATATTTTATACCTACATACATTATATCCATGTTTTTTACCTATATCAATTATATCTATTATATTTATATTTTTTTATTTATATCTATTATATCTGTATTTTATACCTATATCTATTATATCTATTGTCTATATTTTATACCTGTATCTATTATATCTATTTTTGATATGTATATCTATTATATCTATTACATCTATATTTTATACCTGTATGTCTATATTTTATACCTATGTCTATGACATCTATTTTGTCTATATTTTATACCTATATCTATAATATCTGTTATGTCTGTATTTCATACCTGTATCTATTATATCTCTTATGTCTATATTTTAAACCTTTATCTATTTTGTATTAATTTTATAGCTATATCTATTATATCTATTATGGCTATATTTTATACCTATATCTATTATATCTCTTATACCTATGTTTTATAACTTTATCTATTATATCTATTATATTGATGTTATAATTATGTTTATTATATCTATATTTTATACGTATATCTATTGTATTTATATTTTATACATATATCTGTTACATCTGTATTTTATACGAATATCTATATCTTTTATATCGATATTTCATACCTATATCTATTATATCTATACTTTATACCCCTATTATATCTTTTATGTGTATATTTTATACCGATATCTATTATACCTATTATGTCTGTTTTTCATACCTGTATCTACTATATCTATTATGCCTATATTTTATACCTATATCTATTACGTCTATATTTTATAGCTATATCTATTATATCTATTATGGCTATATTTTATACCTATATTTACTGTATCTATTATGTCTATATTTTATACCTATATCTATTATAACTGTTATGTCTATATTTCATAGGTATATCTATTATGTCTATATTTTATACCTATATCTATTATGTCTGTATTTTATACCCATATCTATTATGTCTTTATTTTACACCTATATGTATTATAACTATTATGTGTATATTTTGTAACTATATCTCATATCTATTATGTGTATATATTATACCTACATCTATTATATCTATTATGTCTAGATTTTATAACTATATCTATTATATCTATTATATCTATATTTTATACCTGTATCTATCATAACTATATTTTATACCTATATATATCTATATTTTATACTATATCTATTATATCTATTATACTTATATTTTACAATTTTATCTATTATATCCATATTTTATATCTGTATCTGTTATATCTATTATATCCATATTTTTTTCGATATCTACTGTATCTATATTTTCTATGTATATATATTATATCTATTATATCTATATTTTATACCTATATCTATTATATCTATATTTTATACTTATATATATTATATCTATTATGTCTATATTTTATTCCTATATCTATTATGTCTATTATGTGTATATTTTATACCTAAATCTATTATATTTATTATGTCTGTATTGTGTACCTATATGTATTTTGTCTGTATTTTATATCTATATCTATTATATCTATTATGTCTATATTTCATACGTATATCTATTATATCTGTTATGTCTCTATATTATATCTATATCTATTATATCTATTATGTCTATATTCTGTACGTATATCCATTATATCTGTTTTGTCTATATTTTGTATCCATATATATTATATATATTATGTCTCTATTTAATTACCATATCTACTATATTTTTTATGTCTATATTTAATACCTATATGGATTATATCTACTATGTCTATATTTTATATCTCCATCTATTATAACTATTATGTTTATATTTTATCCCTCTATTATATCTATTATGTCTATATATTATGCCTCTATTATATCTATTATGTCTATATTTTATACCTCTATTATAATTATAACGTCTATACTTCATACCTCTATTATATCTATGATGGCTATATTTTTTACCTCTATTATATCGATAATGCCTATATTTTATTTCAATATCTATTGTCTATCTATTATGTCTATCTATTCTGTCTATCTATTCTATTCTATTATGTCTATCTATTCTATTCTATTCTGTCTATCTATTCTATTATGTCTATCTATTCAATATCTATTATGTCTATCTTTTATAACTCTATCTATTATATCTCTTATATTTATTATGCCTATAGTTTATACCTCTATGTATTATATGTATTATATCTATTATGTCTATATTTTATACCTCTATCTATTGTATCTATTATGTCTATATTTTTTGCCTCTATTATATCTATTATATCTGCATTTTATACTGGTATTTTATACCTGTATCGATTATATTTATTATGTCTATATTTTATACCTATATCTATTATATCTATTATGTCTGTATTGTATACCTATATCTATTATATCTATTATATCTATATTTGATACGTGTACCTATTATGTCTGTATGTTATACCTATATGTATTATTTCTATTATATCTATATTTTATACCTATATCTATTATATCTATTATCTCTATATTTTATACCTTTAACTATTATATCCATTATGCCTATATTTTATACGTATGTATATTATATCTGTTATGTCTGTATTTTATACCTATATCTATTATGTATTATGTCAATATTTTATACCTATATCTATTATATCTATTGTATATATTTTATAGCAATCTCTATTATATCTATTTTGTCTATATTTTATACCTCTATCTCTTATATCTCATGTCTGTATTTTATACCTCAATCTATTATATCTATATTTTATAACTGTATCTATTATATGTATTATGTCTATATTTTATACCTATATCTATTAGATCTATTATGTCTGTATCTATTATACTTATTATGTCTATATTTTATACCTATTTCTATTATATCTATTATGTCTATATTGATACCTATATCTATTATGTCTATATTTAGTACCTATATCTCTTATATCTATTATGCTTATATTTTATACGCATATCTATTATGTCTATATTTTTTACCTATATCTATTATATCTATTATGTCTATATTTTATACCTATATCTATTATAACTATATTTTATACCTATATTTCTTATATCTATATATAATGCCTATATCTATTATATCTATTAGATTTACATGTTATAATTATATCTATTATATCTATATTTTATACCTATGTCTATTAAATCTATTATATGTATATTTTATGACTATATCAATTATATCTATATTTTATACGTATATCTATTATATCCATTATGACTATATTTTATACCTGTATCTATTATATCTATTATGTCTATATTTTATACCTATGTCTATCAAATCTATTATGTCTCTATTTTATACCTATATTAGTTATATCTATTATGTCTATATTTTATACCTATATCTATTATATCTATTATGTCTATATTGTATACCTATATCTATTGTATGTATTATGTCTATATTTTATACCTATATCTGCTATACCTATTATGTCTATACTTTATACCTATATATATTATGTCTATATTTTATACCTATATCTATTATATCTATTATGTCTGTATTTTATACCTATATTTATTATATCTATTGTGTCTATATTTTATACCTATATCTATTATATCTATTATGTCTATATGTTACACCTATATCTATTTTATCTATATTTTATAACTATATTTATTATATGCATTATGTCAAAATTTTATACCTATATCTATTTTATCTCTCTATATCTCTTGTATCTATTATATTTTATACGTATATCCATAACTACTATGTCTTTATTTTATACCTGTCTTATATCTATTATGTCTATATTTTATACTTGTATCTATTATATCTACTTTTTATACATATATCTATTATATCTATCATATCTGTATTTTATACCTGTATATATTATATCTATTATTTCTATATTTTATACCTCTATTATATCTATTCTGTCTATATTTTATACCTATATCTATTATATCTATTACGTCTGTGTTTTATACCTATATCTATTATATCTATTATGTCTATATTTTATACCTATATCTATTATATCTATTATGTCTATATTTTATACCTATATCTATTATATCTATTATGTCTGTATTTTATACCCATATCTATTATACCTAATATGTCTATAATTTATATATATATCTATGATGTCTATATTTTATACCTATATGTATTATATCTATTATATCTATATTTTATACCTATATCTGTTATATCTATTATGTCTGTATTTTATACCAATATCTCTTATATCTATTATGTCTATATCTATTTTATCTATTATGTCCATATTTTATACCTATATCTATTATATCTATTATGTCTCTATTTTACACCTATTTCTATTATATCTATTATGTCTACATTTTATACCAATATCTATTATGTCTATATTTCATACCTATATCGATTATATCTATTTTGTCTATATTTTATACCTATTTCAATTATGTCTATATTT
>NW_022144687.1:0-13148 GCF_007565055.1 Rhinopithecus roxellana
TAATACCTATATCTAGTATAATCTATATCTAGTAATGTATAGATTTTATACCTATATATATTGATATCTTTAACTGAATCTGTTCCATATTTTATACCTATACTATTATATATCCTATATTTTCTACCTATATCTATTAGCCTATCTGTATACTATATCAATTATATCTGTTATGTCTATATTTATAACCTGTATCTATTATAGGTTTAACTACACTTATACCTAATATAATTCTATTCTGTTTATCTGATTTAATGCCAATCTATTATATCGATTATAGAATACCTATTATATATATTTTTATACCTATATTACAATATCTACTAATTTATATTTATACCTTATATCTATTATATCTATGTCCATTTTTTATACCTGTATCGTGTTATATCTAGGATACTATATTTATAACTATATCTATTACATCTATTATGTCCATATTTTATACATCTAATCTATTATCTATTATGTCTGTGTTTTATAACTATATCTATTATATCTATAGTGTCTATTTTATCCCTGTATCATATCATATATTATATTTTAATCTATATATCTATATTTAATACTGACTATTATTTTATTATGTCTCTATTTATAGTATAGCTATTATATCTATTTATTATACTATTTTCTTCTATATTTATTAGGTCTACATTTTTTACCTATATCTATTTATTCTATATTTTTACCAGTATGCTATTATGTCTATTTTGTCTATATTTTATACCTCTGTCTATTATATCATTCTGTCTATAATTTTTACCATAGCATTATATCTATTAGGTCTATATTTTATACCTAATCTATTATATTATGTCTAATTTAACCATATCATTATACTTCGTATGTTGATATTTTTAGCTATATCTATTATATCTATTATGTCTATATTTTATAACCTTTATCTATTATGTCTATTTGTACCAATATCTATTATATCAATTATGTTCTATATTTTTAATACCGATATCTATTAGGTCAAATTCTATTCCGATATCTAGATATCATTATGTCAATTTTATACCTGTATCTATTATATCTATTATGTCTATATTTTATACCTATATCTGTTGTACCCATTATGTCTATATTTTATACTTATATATATATCTATGGGTGTACTTATTCTTACTGTATCTATTGTATCTATATTTATACCTATATCTATTATAACCATATTTTATAGCTATATAATCCATTATATCTATTTTTTAACTATACTATTAAATCTATTATATTTATATTTTTAATTATATCTATTCTATCCTATTTTATATCTATCTAGTATATAGATGTCTATATTTAATACCTGTATCTATTAATCTATTTTTTATACAATATATCTGTTTAATTATTATATCTATATTTCATACCTATATCATGTATCTATATTACTATATTTATGCCATATCATCAATCATATATATTATGTCTATATTTCATACCTATATATCTATGATGTCTCATATTTTACATACCCTATATCTTATTCTCTTATGTCTATATTCATACCTATATCTATTATATCTATTATGTCTATGTTTTATACCTATCTATTATAATCTATTATATCTATAAATATACCTATATCTATGTAACTATTATGTCTCTGTTTTATATAACTATATCTGTTACAGCTATTATGTCTATATTTTTATACCTATATCTATTATGTCCTATTATATCTATATTTTATAACTATATCTATTATAATCATATTTTATCACGATAGTACATTATATCGATGTTTGACCTATATCACTTATATCTATTATATTATAGTTTTTTATAATTATATCTATTATATCTATATTTATATATATCTATTATCTGATTGTCTATATTTATACCTGTTATGATTCTATTTTTTTATAGATATCTATTAATAATATATTTTAATACTTATATCATTAAATCTATATTGTATACCTGTATCTATAATCTATTGTCTATATTTAATACCATATTATTTATACCTATATGATGCTATATTTGTACCGATATCTAGTACTCTGATTTAATATGTTATATTATACCTATATTTATTCATGTCTATAAGTGTATACCTATATATATCTATTATGTTCTATATTTTTATACCTATATCTATTTACCCTCGTAAGTTTATAGTTTATAGCTATATCTATTATATCTATTGAGTCTGTATTTTATACCTATATCTATATGTCTAATTTTATTACCAATATCCATTATATCAATTAGTCTATATTTTATACTTTATCTTTATTAGTACTATTATGTCAATTTTTTATACCTATATCTAGTATATCTATGTCTATTTTTACACCTGTATCTATTATACCACTATATCTATATTTGTACCTATGTCTATTATATGTATATTTGATACCATATCCATTATTCCATTATATATATTTATACTGGTATCTATATATCCATTATGCTATGTTTTGATACTATAGCTATTTATCATTATTATATATACCTATATTATATACTATTATAGCTATATTATACCTATACTAAGTTACTCTATATTATCCTATATCATTATAATTAGTCTGTATGTACCTATTTAATGTAATATCATGTCTATTTTATACCATACTATATATCTATATGTTTTATATTTAACACTATATCTATATCTATTACGTCTATATTTATATCTATTATTATCTATGATGTCTTTATTTTATACCTATAGCTATTATGCCTATATTTTATACCTATATCTATTATATCTACTATGTGTATTTTATGCCTATATCTATTTATCTACTATAGTATATTTAATACCTATAGCTATTATATTTTCTAAATATTATACCCATATCTATATGTCTATAGTTTATATCTATTATAACTCTTATGTCCTATATTTTATAACTATTATGTCGTTTTTATATCTATATCCATTATATGTATTATGTCTATATTTTGTACTATATCTATTATGCTATATTTTACACGATATGTATTATATCGATTATGTGTATAGTTTTATACTGTATCAATATTTATTATGTCTATGTTTTGAATACTACGTCTAGGATAGCTATTATGAACTAGTTTCATCCGCTATGTCTATTAGTCTATATTTTATAACCAATATCTATGTATGCTTTTATGTCTTATATCTATAATAACCTATTAGGTCTGTATTTTATACCATATTTATCTATTAGTCTATAATTACATACCTATATCTATGTGTCTATATTTTATACCTGTATCTATATAACTTTATGGCCTATATTTATACCTATATCTTATTAATCTATTATGTCTTTTTTCATACCTTGTCTATTAAACCGTTATGTCTTAGTTTATAGGTATATCATTATGTCTATATTTTATACCTTTTCTATTAATATTAATGTGCATATTTTTATTACGTATGTCTTATATATCAATTACGTCTAGATTTTATACCATAACCGATATCTATATTTGATTCTGTCTACAGTTTATACCTATGTCTATAATAATCTGTTAGTATTATTTGATACCTATTAAAGTTATAGCTATAGTTGAATACCTATATCTTATTATATCTAATGTCCATATTTATAACCTTTATCTATTATATCTATTATGGTATATTTTTATAACTCTATCAATTATTTCTATTATATGTCTATCTTTTATACCTCTAATATATCTTTTATGTCTATAATTTATACGCAATATCTAGTATGTCTGTTTTTTATACCTATATCTATTATATCCTTATGTTCTATATTTATAACCTATATATCTAATTATATCTATTAAGTCTCTAGTTTATACCTGTACCTGTCTATATTTTAACCTAGATCGATTGTATCTATATGCCTATATTTTTATACCTATAATTTTATCCTATTATTATATCTAGTATACCTTATTTTATACCTGTATGTATATCCATTATGTCTACATTTTATACATAGTCTATTTTGTCTAATGTTTTTATACCTTATATTTATATCTATTATATTTATATTATATATCTATATCTATTATATCTGTATTTTATATCTTTTTATTATCTATTGAATCTATATTTATCCTATATTATGCTATTATGTCATATATACCTATAACGTTACTATTATGGTCATGTTAACCTATATTATTTGCTTAATTTTATAAGCTATATCGTATTCGATCTAGATTATTCTATATTTTATAACTGTAACTATTCATACTTTATCCATATGTATAACTATTATCGCATTTTAGAACTATATATATCTATTATGTCTATATTTATACCTATATTAGATGCCGTATTTTATACCTCTCTCCATTTTAATCTATTATGGTCTAATTTTAAACCTATATCTATTATATCTATTATGTCTAATTTTATACCTATATCTATTGTATCTATTATGTCTGTGTTTTATACCTATACCTATTATGTCAATTTTATACTAATCTATATATCTATTATGTTCTATTTATACCTATATACTATATATCTATTAATGCCTACATTTACACGTATATCTTCTTTTAACATATTTGGATATATTTTCTACCTATATCGATTATATCAATATAGCTGTATTTTATAGGTATATCTATTATATATCATTATGTCTATATATTTATACCTATTTCTCTTATGTCTATCATGTCATTTAATACATAGATCTATTCTATTATATTCATATTTTATAACTGTATCTAGTAACTTGTTTTTATACCTATGTCTTTTTGTATCTATATTTTATATCTAATATCTATTTGTCATATTTTATACCTATATATCTATTAGGTCTACACTTTATTTAACCTATAATCTATTATATGTATCATGTCTGTATTTTCTCATATCAATTATATCTATATGTCTATATTTTCTACCTCATTATATGTCTTGTTTTATATTTTATACCTATTATTCTATTTGTCTATATTTTATACCTATAGCATTAGATCTCTTTATGTGTCTATACTTTACCCTGTATCTATTATATCTATTAATGTCAAATTATGTACTATATTTTTATGTCTAATATTTATAACCTATGATCTATTAATGTTCTATAGTTTTTATACCTTCTATTATGTCTATGAGTCCTATCTATATTTCTGACCGTGTAATCTATATTATATTTTATACGTATATTTGTATAATTATCTCTGATTTTATACATATATCTATGCTATATTTTAATACCTACGTCCGTTATATCCATATGTCTGATATTCTATTACCTATATCTAGTCTAAGTTTATACATAGATCTATTATATCGATATTTGATATCTATATATATCTTTCCAGTGTTCTATATTTCAATACCATAATCTATGGTATAGTCTATGTGTTATGCCTATATCTAGTGTTAGCTGTATTCATACCTATATGATCTATATCTCTTATGTCTATATTTTTAACCTTATCTCTGTTATGTCTATATTTTATACCTCTATGTCTATATTTATACCTAATTGTTTATATTATGTCTGTATTTTTACCTCTATTATATCTTTGTCTATATTTTATACTTTTATCTATTATGTCTCCATTTTATCTACCTATATATGTCTGATTCATACCAGTAGTCTATATATTGTCTCATATTTTAATCCTATTATATCTATTTTATACCTGTATCATATTCTATATTTTATACCTATATCTATATATCATTGGTTATATATGTTACACCTTAATCCATATTATTATTCTATATTTTTATACTATGGTATATATGTCTACCTTTTATAACCTATATCTATATATCTATTAATGTCTTCAGTTTTAATTCCTATAACCTATGTCTGTATTTTCATACCTTATCTCTATTATTCTAGTATTTTTTATATCTATTTATCTATTATGTCTAACATTTTTTACCTGTATCTATTTTATCTATTATAGTCCCATACTGTCATACCTATATTATATCCATTTATGTCTATATTATTTTACCTATATCTATTGTATCTATTATGCTCTTTTATGGAGCCTAAAGAGATCTAGTATATCCATGATGTCTATTTGTATATACCGATGTCTATGTCTGTGTTTCATACCTAATGTCTATATTTCTATATTTCTAGTATAGAACGTATTTATCACTAATATCTATATTTTATACCTGTATCTATTATATCGATTATGTCTATATTTATATATCGACCTCATAATTGACATATGTCCAGCTGCTATATCTATATGTTATAAGCCTATAGATCGATAGTTGAGACGTATGGTCAGAGATAGTACGATGTGGGCCTGCAAAGTGATCATATACTGTATGTTACGATTACCCTAATCTTGTATGACTCGCAGATTTGGTATACTGATCAGAGGACATATGTCATGTGATGTCCTATACCCTGTGGTCATTGAGTCTCGATGCATGTTCCCGAGCGGTGGCTGAATGCTGGCCTAGTAGCGATGCTGGCCACCACGGCCTCAGAAGCGCGGGGAGCGACAGGCGTGACCATAGGGGCTCAGTCCGCTGATTTGAAGTCATGGGGTCCCATATTGTTTGGCTGGGGCAGTCCCTGGTGAAAGACTGCACTTTGTATGGATGTTTCACAAAAAAACCCACTTGTGTTCTGGTGTGAACTATCTGCGGTGTGTTTGCCATCTCTGTGATGTTCTGACTTCCCTTTTCCAACGCTCACGTGTCTAGATGTTCTTCCTGTTTATTCACTGTTGCTTTAGTTCATTTTCTGAGTTCTCACGGTGGAAGTTTTAGGGTTTTTGATGTTTGGAATTTTCTTTGATGTAGACATTACAGTGATAAATTTCCCTTTCAGCAACTGCCCTTAGCTCGCATCTTGGAGTTTTTTTTGATAGCTGTGGCTTGTTTTTTTTTTTTTTTTTTAAGGTTTGCTCTAATTTTATACCTATATCTGTTATATCTATAGATACCTGTATCTATTAGGTGTATACATCTATACTCATAGCATATTAGTCTATCTGTATTATGCCAATATCTATTATATCGATATATCTATTTATATATATTTTATACCTATGTCTGTATCTATTATGTCTATATTTTATACCTATATCTATTGTATCTATGTCTATATTTTATATCTATTATGTCTGTATTTTATATCATATCTATTATATATAGTGTGTATATTTTATACCTATATCTATTATGTTTATATTTTATAACTATACCTATCTATCATATTTTATCCTATATGTATTATGTCTATATTTTGTACCTATATCTATATTTTTATGTCTATATTTTAGACCTATATTTATTGTATCTATTATGTCTATATTTTGTACCTCTATCTGTTATATCTATTATGTCTATATTTTATACTTATATCTATTGTATCTATTATGTCTATATTTCATACCTGTATCTATTATATTACTATATTGATAGTTATATATTGTCTATATTTTACATGTATCTATTATATCTTTTATGTCTACATTATAGACCTAATCTATTATATCTATTATGTCTATATTTATATCTTTATCTATTATATCTATTATGTCTATATTTTAAACCTATCTCTTATATCTATTATGTCTTTATTTTATACTTCATCTATTATATCTGTCTATATTTATTCCTATATCTATTATGTCTGTAATACCTATATCTATTATATCTGACTATATTTTATAAATTCATCATGTCTATATTTTATACCTCTTTTATATCTATTACATCTATTATGTCTATATTTTATACTTCTATTATATCTATTATGTCTATATTTTATACCTCTGTTATATCTATTACATTATGTCTATTTTTATATCTCTATTATATCTATTTGTCTATATTTTATACCACTATTATATCTATTATGTCTGTAATTTACACCTCTATTATATCTATTATGTCTTTATTTTATACCAATATCTAGTATATCTATTATGTCTATATCTTATATCTATTATGTCTTTATACCTATATCGATTATATCTGTTATGTCTATATTTTATACCTACATCTATATATCTATATGTGTATATTTAATACCTACATCTATATCTATTACGTCGATATCTTATACCTATATCTATTATTCTATTATGTCGATATTTTATACCGATATCAATTATGTCTATAATGTCTACATGAATATGTATTATGTCAATATTTTATACCTATATCTATTATATCCATTATACCTGTCTATATTTTATGCCTCTGTTATATCTACTGTGTCTATATTTTATACCTATATCTATTATATCTATATTTCATACCTGTATCTATATTTTATTATGTCTATATTTTATACTTATATCTATTATGTCTATTTTATACCTCTATTTTATCTATTAGGTCTATTTTATACCTCTATTATATCTATTATGTCTATATTTTATATCTCTCTCTTTATATCTATTATGTCTATATTTTATACCTGTATTATATCTATTAATCTTTTTACATCTGTACCTATTATCTTTTTGTTTGTGTTTTTCTACCTATATCTATTATATCTATATGTCTGTATTTTATACCTATATTATTTCTTTAATGTCTATATTTATATTATATCTATTATGTTTATATTTTATACCTATATCTATTGTGTCTTTTTATCTATATCTATATATCTATTATCTATATTTATACCTATATCTATTATGTCTATGTTTGATACCTATATCTATTATGTCTATATTTTATACCTGTATCTATTGTCTGTGTTTTATACCTATATCTATTATATCTATTATGTCTATATTTCATACCTCTATTATATCTGTCTATATTTTATTCCTTATCTATTTGTCTATTTTGTAACTATATCTACTATATCTTTTATGTCTGTATTTTATAACTATATATATCTGTCTACATTTTATGCCAATATCTATGTCTAATTTTATAGCTATATCATATCATTATGTCTATTTTAACTATCTCTTTATCTCTATGTCTGTATTTATAACTATATCTATTATGTCTATTTTTTATGCCTCTATTATTCTATTATGTCTGTGTTTTATACCTATATCTATTATGTCTGTATTTTTACCTCTATTATATCTATTATGTCATATTTTATACCTCTATTAATCTATTTTTATCTATTATGTGTATTTTATACCTCTTTTATCTATTATGTGTTTTTATACCATATCTATATCTATTTGTCTATATTTTATACCATATCTATTTATCTTATCTGTTATCTATTTATACACCTATCTATTATTATTATCATATTCTATGTTATTTGATACTATATACCTATATATTATATATTTTATACCTATATCTTTATATTATTAATATATTCTTATATCTATATTTTATACCTATATTATTATTTTATACCTATATCTATTATATCTGTCTATATTTTATACCTATATCTATTATATCTATTATGTCTACATTTTATACCTATATCTATTATGTCTATATTTTATACCTGTATCTATTATGTCTCATCATGTTCCCCCAGGCTGGTCTTGAATGCTGGCCTCAGCGATCCTTCCACCTCGGCCTCACAAAGCGCTGGGATGACAGGCGTGATCCATGGTGCTCAGTCTCTGATTTGAGTCATTTGTGTCCCATCTTTCTTTTCTTGGGCAGTCTGGTGAAAGACTTGTCAACTTTATTATTTTCACAAAACCCACTTTTGGTTCTGTTGACTATCTCGTTTGTTTTTCCATTCTCTGTATTTTTACTTCCCATTTCCACTCTCACGTTTATTATTTTCTTCCTTTTATTCACTTTGGATTTAGTTCATTTTCTAGTTTCTCAAGGTGGAAGGTTAGGTTTTTGATTTGAGATTTTTCTTTGAATGTAGACATTTACAGTGATAAATTTCCCTTTCAGCACTGCCTTAGCTGCATCTTGGAGTTTTTGATATGCTGTGCTATTTTTTTTTTTTTTTTTAAGGTTTTGCTCTATTGCCCAGGCTGGGGTGCAGTGGTGCAATCTTGGCTCACTGCAACTTCTACCCAGGTTCAACCCATTCTCATTCCTCAGCCTCCCGAGTAGCTGGAATTACAGATGTGCACCACCACACCCGGCTAATTTTTGTATTTTTTATAGAGACGAGGTTTCACCATGTTTCTCAGGCTGATCTCAAACTCCTGGACTCAAGTGATCCTCCCGCCTCGGCCTCCCATAGTGCTGGGATGACAGGCGGGAGCCACCGCGCTGGCCCGGGCTGTGCATTTGTTTGCATTCTTCTCAAAGTAGTTTTCAGTTTCCCTGATGGTCTCTTCTTTGACTCACTGGTTGTTTAGGAGTGTGTAATTTCCACATATTTTTGAATTTCCCACGTTTTCTCCACTGTTGACTTCCAGTTTCGTGCCAGTACAGCTGAAGAACACCTCTGCTTTGGTCTCAGTCCTTCTCCATTCACTGAGGCTGGTTTTGTGGCCAGGCACATGGTCTGTCATGGGGAATGTCCCATGGGTGCTCGAGGGGACTGTGCTGTTGTTGGGTGGCGTGTGTGACACATGTCCATTTGGCATACCTGGTTTGCGGTGTTAATCTTCGGAATGTTTCTGACACTAGAAAATCAGAAGCTTTCCACTGTTCCCAGCACCCTGACTTTGGGAGAGGCCAGTGAGCCTGTGGGTTTGGAGCCTGGTTGCATGAAAGAAGCATGTGTGGGAACACCAGGGGCTGGTTTTGAACCCCATTCCCCCAACATGATGCCATGTGTGGCAGATATGACGCTTGGCTTTGCTCTCCCGGGGTTCCATCTGCGACAGGGGCTACTTGTGCCCCTGGCCTCATCAGCTCAGGCTGAAGGCGGCCCTGGTCCTGGCCAGAGGGGCTTTGTGAAGCAGAAATAGATGGCCTGGTGCTGGGGCCGAGCCCGGCCAGGACCTCGGCCCTGGGAGTTGTAAAGAAGGCCGGCCTCTACCATGAGCATGTGCACCAAGCTGTGCCCATGTCACGGTGTGCTCGGCGTCTGCCCTTGCACAGGTACATGGCCTGTCTGAGCTCAGGCTGCCCGCCTATGGGGCCCAGGTTCACAGAGGTGTGAAAGGAACGAGCACAGCGCAGGGGTCTCCGAGCCCAGCCAGCCTCGCTTCGATGCTGGGAGCCTGACGTCTTCCATTTTGTCTTCTGCCCAGGCCAGCTGCGGGCCGTCCAGCGGCTGTGCTACTTCTACAGCGTCGTCATGCCCAGCGAGGCCCAGTGTGTCATCTACCATGAGCTCCAGCTCTCCCTGGCCCTCAAGGTGGCCGACAAGGTGCTGGAGGGGGCGGCTTCTGGAGACCATCAGTCAGCTCTACCTGTCCTCTGGCACTGAGCGGTCAGGGCTGGCTTTGCAGTGGTGGGGCTGTGGAGGGTGGCAAGGGGGCTGGAGGGTCAGGGAGGGGGGACACAGGGAAGCTGGCCAAGGGCTGCTGCTGGCTTGTGAGTCCCAGCTTGAGCCTCGCTTGTTGGGTCAAAGATCATCTCAACCCCAGCAGAGGCAGTACGTACACTCTGGGATGTTCCTCCTACTATGGTGGCTTTTGTCATCTGACCTCTGCCTGCCCCGAATCTTCACTCCTGGCCTTCATCTGTCCCATTAAATGTGACCACAAGCAGCCACCTGTGGCTTCTATCCCACAGAAGGCTGAGCCAATTGTGTCACCTGCTTCCCGGGGCAGGGTTTCAAGGTCTCACATACAATATGTGGCCCACGCCACTTCCCCTAGCATTGCCCCAACAAGCGAGGCTCAAGCTGGGACTCACAAGCCAGCAGCACCCTTGCCAGCTTCCCTGTGTCCCCCCTCCCTGACCCTCCAGCCCCCTTGCCACCCTCCACAGCCCCACCACTGCAAAGCCAGCGCTGACCGCTCAGTGCCCAGAGACAGGTAGAGCTGACTGATGGTCTCCAGAAGCCGCCCCCTCCAGCACCTTGTCGGCCACCTTGAGGGCCAGGGAGAGCTGGAGCTCATGGTAGATGACACACTGGGCCTCGCTGGGCATGACGACGCTGTAGAAGTAGCACAGCCGCTGGACGGCCCGCAGCTGGCCTGGGCAGAAGACAAAATGGAAGACGTCAGGCTCCCAGCATCGAAGCGAGGCTGGCTGGGCTCGGAGACCCCTCGCTGTCTCGTTCCTTTCACACCTCTGTGAACCTGGGCCCCATAGGCGGGCAGCCGGACTCAGACAGGCCATGGACCTGTGCAGGGCAGACGCCGAGCACACCTGACATGGGCACCAGCTTGGTGCACATGCTCATGGTAGAGGCCGGCCTTCTTTACAACTCCCAGGGCCGAGGTCCTGCCGGGCTCGGCCCCACACCAGGCCATCTATTTCTGCTTCACAAAGCCCCTCTGGCCAGGACCAGGGCCGCCTTCAGCCTGAGCTGATGAGGCCAGGGGCACAAGTAGCCCCTGTGGCAGATGGAACCCCGGGAGAAAAGCCAAGCGTCAAATCTGCCACACATGGCATCATGTTGGGGGAATGGGGTTCAAAACCAGCCCCTGGTGTTCCCACACATGCTTCTTTCATGCAACCAGGCTCCAAACCACCACAGGCTCACTGGCCTCTCCCCCAAAGTCAGGGTGCTGGGAACAGTGGAAGCTTCTGATTTTCTAGTGTCAGAAACATTCCGAAGATTAACACCGCAAACCAGGTATGCCAAATGGACAAGTGTCACACACGCCACACAACAACAGCACAGTCCCCTCGAGCACCCATGGGACATTCCCCATGACAGACCATGTGCCTGGCCACAAAACCGCCCATGAATGGAGAAGGACTGAGACCAAAGCAGAGGTGTTCTTCAGCTGTACTGGCACGAAACT
This sequence comes from Rhinopithecus roxellana, assembly GCF_007565055.1. Lineage (NCBI taxonomy): Eukaryota > Metazoa > Chordata > Mammalia > Primates > Cercopithecidae > Rhinopithecus > Rhinopithecus roxellana. The sequence goes on from NW_022144687.1 coordinate 12,715, forward strand.
GGAAGTCAAAAGTGGAGAAAACGTGGGAAATTCAAAAATATGTGGAAATTACACACTCCTAAACAACCAGTGAGTCAAAGAAGAGACCATCAGGGAAACTGAAAACTACTTTGAGAAGAATGCAAACAAATGCACAGCCTGGGCCAGCGCGGTGGCTCCCGCCTGTCATCCCAGCACTATGGGAGGCCGAGGCGGGAGGATCACTTGAGTCCAGGAGTTTGAGATCAGCCTGAGAAACATGGTGAAACCTCGTCTCTATAAAAAATACAAAAATTAGCCGGTATGGCGGTGCACATCTGTAATTCCAGCTACTCGGGAGGCTGAGGAATGAGAATGGGTTGAACCTGGGTAGAAGTTGCAGTGAGCCAAGATTGCACCACTGCACCCCAGCCTGGGCAATAGAGCAAAACCTTAAAAAAAAAAAAAAAAAAAAA